>NC_056729.1:1537227816-1537350362 GCF_019279795.1 Protopterus annectens | reverse complement strand
TTCCACGGTACAGGCACACACAGCGTGTTATGGGTAACATTGTTTGTAGATGCTTGCAGAACAGATGCCATACTGGGACGGACATCTGACACAGATATCCTTCGCAGGGGCCTCCGGATATGCATATCTGCTGTCAGGGACATGTCCCACAGCTAACTGGTACATAATGCAAAGTCATACCTGTCGAGGGTAGTAGGTCACCCCTGTACAATGTATAGGTGGCTGTCCACAGCACAGGGGTGACTACCAGGATCAGGGGACAGGGTTTGTCGGTCGCCTTTCATTCAACACACACATTGCTATCGTGGTTCTGTGGGACTTCTACATTGACCACCTGTATGTGCAGGGAGTCACATCTGACTTCACAGCCCGACACGTACACGGTCACTATATAGCATAGAACTTCACTTATTTGCCTAAGTATGAGCTTATTGTTGTGGCAGTTTGGTAGCTTATTCTGTTTCTTGGGACATTTAGGTATTTCAGTTACGGAAATAACCGATTCAGGCTACAATTACATTAAATACGGAAATCATTATGACCTACACTCTTCGCACACTTCCCGCTTTTAATGCTTTATTTCGAACACGATGCCAATACAGGACTGCCCTCGCTAAGTGGGACGGTTGGTGACCTTAGTCGCTACTCCTATGTCGGTGCGGCGTGCTGACATGCTGCTGTACACCTTCTCTGACTATGCACACTCACAGTACATTGCTGCACGGACACGGTATTACGCGTATCCTTTGTTCCTTGGACAGGTACATTTCGGGCTGCGTGGGTTTTATTTGCTTCTCTTGTTTAGTTGGGACGGGTACTTTGTTGCATACTCTGCGGACATTTCATTCTGCACGGGCCATGGCTGCAGCCATTTCTATTCTGGGCGGACTATGGCAGACAGCACGTTAGGTTGCTCTTCGCCTGCCTGCTTAAACACGCCTACTGACGCATCCTACTTGGGCTCGCTCACGTACACTATGCACATGCCTGTGGTTACGGTGCACTCTCATTAATATGCATATGGCGCTACTGCGCCGGCTATGCAATGCACCGCCGGCGCAAGCCTTACGCCGGCCTTGCGCCGAGCTTCATGAATCCCGGGGTATGTCTTTTATACTTTTATATGGCATATATGCCTTCAACAGTAGTTTTTGTATAGACAACCTCCATAAAAAACCTTGACCTTCTATATGCCCTTTACATCTTTTCATTCTTGCAGTAATATCATTCCTTTTCTCAGTGGTTAGTCTCTTCCAATGATATATCCTATAATATTTTTCCATAATCTTATCATACCATTCTTTTCTATTATTATCAATTTCTTTCACATTTATTTTCCACAAGATAATTTTGTTTGATAATTTTCCATTTCTTTATTACAACTCCTCCTTTTTTTGAACTAAAAAAGTCAACCATTCCATTTTATATTTCAAACTTAATATTTTTGTTAATAAAGATACCTCATTGTCCTTTAAACATTTCATTACTGTATATAAGTTTAATGATGGCATGTACACTATAGGGTTTAGTAACTCTAAACTTACTTTTTAATTTCTGATATATAGCACTCCTCTTTTCATAGGGTTCAACCTCAATCCCCAAATAAAATAAAATATTATATTATATACATCTTTCTGTAAGTTTAATGGAACACTAAAGACACCAGCTAAATAAGTTATCTTTGCTAATACCACAGACTTTGTTAAATAAACCTTCTTTTTAAAGGAAAGCCTAAAAGACTTCCAAAACACATGTGTTTTATTTTGTCTATTTTTTCTTTCCATACAACATTTATAATTTCTTGTTTCCTGAAGTTTATTCCAAGGATCTTAATTTTATCCTTATTAAATTTAACTCCACTAATCTTTCCCTCAAAACCTTTTGTCTTTATTTATTATGAAAACAATAGTCTGAATAATTTATTTCATTTGTTTTATCTCTGCATTCATACTTGCTTGATTTTTTTGTTGTTGTAATGATAACATCATCTGCATAATTCAAAGAACTGGGCATTATTATCCCTTCATTAGAAATGTAACTCATAACATCCATTTCCTTATTCATATACATAGATATTGCATTCATTACTAATACAAATAATGTACCACTCAATGGACATCCTTGCCTAATACCCTTCTCTAACTTTATATCTTAGCTAAACCATCCATTTATCATAATCTTCACTATATTATACTTATATGCTGACATACTCTCATTTTTATTCCTCTTATATATAAATATATATATATATATATATATATATATATATATATATATATATATCAAATATATCCCATAATACTGAGTGATGAATTGAATCAAATGCTTTGCTTAAATCTCCTACCATTACTTTTGCCTGAACATTTCTAACTACTGTGTCATCTACTAATTCCCTAATTATTAATAATGAATCTTGAACATCTTTACCTTTTATACCAAACACTTGCTCATTTACAACATTACTTAGTTTTTCCTTCTATCCTTTTTCGTAATATTTTCATAAACATCTTATAATCCGTATAATTTAATACAATAGGTCTCCAATTCAGTATTTCTTCCTTCTCTCCTTTTTTGCATATAAATCTAATGATACCTCTACATAGCTCTTTATATAGAAAACCTTTATATAACCATTAATTTAATACCTTTATAAAACATTTTTTGCTCTACAGTCAAATTTTTATAAATTTTATATTCTATTCAGTCCGGTCCTGCAGCTGAATCTAAATTCATTACTTTCATCACCTGTTCTAGTTCTTCTACTCTTATATCTCTTTCTATGTCCTTATTCTCCATGTCAGAAAATGTATGCACCATCCATTCTTTCCATGTCTTTTTCTCTTCTCATTAAATAAATTCTTAATAAGATATTTTACTATATTCATAACCTCCTCTCGTGTGTTATACATTCTACCTGAAAAATCTTTCAGTTCCTTCATTACAGGAAATTTCCTCTTTATTGTCTTGCAAAAGGTATCCTTGTACAATAAATGTTCTATTTTTTCTTATTCAATTCATATAGTTTCTGTTCATTAATAAAGAAATGTTCTTCATTCTTCATCATTGTTCTTCTCTAGACAGTCAATTATGTCATTGTATAAATTTTTATGTTTTATTTTTAAATGTATATTTTTTCTTTCTCCCATGTCACATAGCATTTTTTATATTTCAGTTAAAAATGTAACCAGTCTTTATAAAATTCTCTCATTTCTACATGATCTTGCCATAATCTCATAACCTCTTTTCTCCCTTTATCATCACATTTTACTTCATTTATTCTTTGTATACCTTTCCTTATTTTTATATAATCATTTATCTTTTTCTCCTGTACCTACCTCCAACATAAAAAAACTCTTAGCTAAACTTAAACCCACCAAATTAGCAGCAGACAACCTCCCAAGTGAATACCTACAAATTGCAGCTGATGCTCTGGCCTACCCAGTATCCATCTTGATTAACCGATCTCTGTCAGAAAGTTACGTTCCCACACTGTGGAAAGTATCACATATAATTCCCCTCCACAAAGGCGGACCCTCCGCAGAACTAACCAATTACCACCCCATAGCTATTCTCTCTCCACTCTCCAAAATACTAGAGAGATGCATACACTCTCAGGTCTCAGACTACCTCCTTACTAACAACCTACTTTCCAGTACTCAGCATGGTTTCCGACCAAACCATAGCACCACTACTGCCTTACTACACTATCCTTCAGCATAAAAACAATGGCTATCTCTCCTCTGCTACTTTCCTAGACCTATCTAAAGCATTTGACATGGTCCCACACAAACAACTTATCTCTGTCCTCAATAACCTATCCTTCTCACAATCAGTCACCAACTGGTTTCAGAGTTACCTGTCTGACCGCCAACAATCCGTTGTATGGCAGAATGACATATCTCCCCAACTACCTGTCCCCATAGGGGTTCCCCAAGGATCCATTCTTGGACCCCTACTCTTCTCTGTTTACACCAATAATCTAGCCTCTGCCACCAAACATGGCACACTCATATAATACGCAGATGACTTGACCATCATCTGCTCAGCCCAGTCCCTACCCAAACTGCAAAAAGTCACACAGGAAGCCTTTTCCACTGTTGAAACATGGTTATCCGATGCCCAATTAATACTCAACCCAAACAAAACTAAACTACTCATCTTCCAACCTACCAAACATACTCAAAACAACTCTCACTTTAACATCACAGCAAAAGACAACACCACTATATACCCAACTGAACACACCAAATTGCTAGGAGTGGAAATAGACAATAAACTAAAATTTGACATTCACATATCCATGACCATAAAAAAGTCCATAAAAAACTAGAAGCGTTATACAGAAATACACAATTTCTCACCAAAGCAGCAAAGATTTCAACAGCAAATTCCCACCTTATCTCCACCCTACTTTATGCCTCTCCAATATATACCAACCTAAGGCAATGTGATCTAAACAGCTAGAGACCTGCTACAACAAAATCGCCAAATTCACCACAGAGGCATCCTACCATAGTCACCACTGTCTCTCACTTGCTGAACTGGGCTGGCTTGAACTCCCTCACCTCCTTCAGTGGTATCAACTCTCACTCGCCCACAAACTAGTAAACCATCCACTAAATGTCCCATCCCTCCAGAATCTACTCCAACCCTATCGCACCACCAGACCGCTAAGATCCAGCAACAAAAATCACTTGCAGATCACTAAAGCCAATAACTCTGCTGGTGAAGCACTATTCTCATGCGCCATAGCCAAATTATGGAACTCACTCCCACCCACAATTACCTCTGTACCATCATGCACCCACTTCAAAACTTTACTAAAAGTGCACCTAAAAACATGCTGGCTATGCCCTTGCAACTCCCACTCTAATATCATCCACCCCATCCAACCACTACCTTTCTTTCCACTCCACTAACTACCTTGATTATAGCAAGCTCAGATGCTCATAAGCCTAGTACTTATTATACAGCAGGAACTTCTCATTGTAACATTTGTTAATGTCTGTTATGTACTTCACAGATAAAGATTCTAGTTGTCTACTGATGTACTATGTTCTTCATCTGTAAATATGTTGTAAGTAATTGTTATGTTAAATTGTTAATCGCTATGTAATCCAATGTAACTACTGTCTGTTTATTTTACTGTGGAGCTTTTCTCCCTGGGCCTCCGCTGAAAACAGACCTAAGTCCAGTCGGACACTCCCAGTCAACAAATTTAAATAAATAAATAAATAAATAAATAAATAAAATTTCCCTTTAACATAATCCAAACTGCCCTGTGATCTGAAAACCCTGTCAGTAATACACCTTGTTTAACTATTATTAAACTTTATGACAATACAAATACAAAATAATCTATTTCTGTTCTTTTTTTCATTATTTTATACATGGGAGTCTCTAGATTCCATATTTTAATTGTCTGTATTTTATAATGTCTTTACTAATTAACATCACAAGCCTTCTTGGTTTGTTGTCTTAGATTGCAATTAAAGTCCCCTACTACCAGTGGAGTAGCTAGTGTTTGTGCTATCTGGGGCTGTCTTAGATTTTTTCTGCCCCTCCCCCTCACAAAATCATGGTCAAATGGGGTTCCCATACACAGCATTCCCCCTGAAACCATTCCAGTGTCCTATTACTTGGCTATTTCTCCCCATTTACCATAAACACTGCAATGTGCTTATTGCTTTATGCTTTACTTCTACAAAGATTACTTGGATTTAATTAAACATTTTTATTTTAAATTTTATAGCACAAACACTGAGAGACATCTGCTAAACAAAGCAATACAGTCTCACAATGAAAATAAAATTAGCACTAAAATTTCTCTGTCCTTGAAACACATACTCATTGAAACAGCATTGAAACCCACATTCAAAGAAAATACATCTGGCCAGTGGCAGATAAAGTTTACCTTTGGGCTGTTTTCAAATCATAGGCCCCTTGTAAACATATTTAGGACCTTGCAAACATAGATGTGTTTTTTGATTCACATTCGTGATTGTACTAAATTATATTCCTTGTATAATACAGCACACTTGTTGAGTGTGTTTTAAATTTATTGTTTTGAACATTTTTCCAGTAAGCAATGAAACAAAATGTATGAACCAATAATGACAAAACTTCCCAATTCAGAACATTTCAATCATAAATGTCTACTCAAACTTCTGTCATTACAATCCACCACTATCAGTAAATACGCACAATCTCTGCATAAGTAAATGTAATCTAAATAATTCCACATTAAAGAGATTTGTAACTAATGAAGAGGTTGCTGCTAGCAAACAACTTTATATTTCATTGTTTCATCTACAAATAAGCTAGTAATATTGCAATAGAGAATGGATGGCAAACTGATAACAGGTTCATAGTTACTAGGTATCTCTTCCAAAGCAGAACATTCTCAAGACTGCAGCATCCACCCCCTTTAAAGTACAACACAGTACAATGTCCGCAATCCATCTACATACTGTGAGAGTAGAACCCACAGCCTTCTACATCAAAAGCAAGTATACTCCCTGCTGTGCTACTAACAATGCAAACAGACTTGATATAAGTAGCACTAAACTTCTCTTCACCTGAAGTTCTCAGCTCCTTGCAAAATCCCCTTGAGCCTCAACTATATCTCTCTCACTTTGCAGCACATGAAATCTGGAAAAAGCCAAAATTTAATGGGGGGGACAAAGGCCAAAACCAAGGGCACATTTTAAACATTGTTTGTGTAATCTTAGAAAGTTGCTAAAATAAAATGTTTTGTGTTACCATGCATTTCTTTTAAGATAGGAAGACTGAAGCCCAAACTTAAATGGCCATCATCATTTAGTGAATTTAGTTCTCACTGATTTGCCACAAAACCACAAATTTTAAGAGGAACAGGCCAAAACTATGAGCCAAACATTCCAGACATTCTGTGAAAATCTGGATAGTTGAAAGCTATGGATTCAACTCCTTGAATCACAAGTGGTGGTATGGGTAGAGAATGCAGGCTCTTCTTCCTTGTATTTAAGGTATAATGTTTGAGCCTGAGTAACACTAACCACCAGGTATACCTAACTGGGGCATTTTACATGCAGTTGAAGCAATTACACACACACATACACACACTCCACTTACTGGCTTGACTGTTCTGTACTGAAACCACACACACAGTGAGCAGTTGAAGCAATTACATACACGCACGTGCGCGCACAGACACACACACACACACACACACACACACACACACACACACACACACACACACACACACACACACACACACACTCTCCACTTACTGGCTTGACTATTCTTAACTGAGGACGCACACTAATTACCATGTACACATAACTGGGTTATTTTACACACACAGTTACAAAGTTGAAGCAATTAACTCCACTTATTGGCGTGACTGTTCTGAAATGAACACACACAGTGAGCAGTTGAAGCAATTAGACACACACACACACACACACACACACACACACACACACACACACACACACACACACACACTCTCCACTTACTGGCTTGAATGTTCTGAATTGAACACACTCAGTGAGCAGTTGAAGCAATTAACTCATTGGCAGCAAAACAGAAGCAATTAAGTCCACTTACTGTTAGTGTTCTGAATGGTTTAAAATTGAGCAAAATTGAGCAACAGGATATGCACAGACGTGATGCGACCTGATGGGACTGTTCTTAAAGAAGACGCCCTTAAGAAACTCTACTTACTGTTATCATTCTGAACAGTTTAACAGGATACACACAGTCATGATGCGACCTGATAGGACTCTTCTTAAAGAAGCCCTTAAGAAAAGGGGATACGCACAGACGTGATGCCACCTGACAGGACTCATCTTAAAGAAGCCCTTAAGAAAAGGGGATACACACAGACGTGATGTGACCTGAAAGGGCTCTTCTTAAAGATGTCCTTAAGAAAAATGCCACCTGGGGCACAACGCCCCTCTCACCTCCCATCCCCCACCACCCCCAGCTACGCCACTGCTTACTACAATTATCTGCATATTATCTGTATTACCTTTCTTAACATCTCTTCCCTCTCCTTTGTATTACATATGCATATATTGCAATAATTCACATGACACTGGCTTGTCTGTTCTGAAATGAACACACGCAGTGAGCAGTTGGGTGGGAGGTTGGCATAATGGTTAAGGTGTTTACCTGATAGACACAAAGTGCAGGGTTTGATTGTGACAAGGGGTAATTGGCTAGGCTTAAAATGGCCTATAATGGCAGTTAGCCTAGTACTAAACTATGAACCTAAAACATGTTCCCCCATCTTACGTCAATAACAGTAATTCTACCTGTCATGACAAATGTAGCATCTAACACTTTAATTGTAACTTTATATAAGTATTCCTGAGCGTTTCTCTTTCCCAAAATTCCATATCACATTTTTCCCCACCACACTTCGATCTGATATCGTTCTAATTTTGATAAAAATCTAATATCTTTTTTTTTATAAGCTGCGGTGGTGGTGCTGTGGTAGCATTGTCGCCTCACCGTAAGACGTTGTCCTGTTCAATTCTCAGCTAAAGCATCTTCTGTGTGGAGACATGCATGAATGGGCGTACCTTCGTTGAAGGTTGTGCGTCATGGCTGGCAACGTAAAAATCTACTGCTAATCATTAGCGGACCAGAGTTCTGCTGTGGCGACCCCTAACCAGGAAAAAGCCAAAAGATACAACAACTATCTGTCTTTTTACACCACTCAAAAAATGCTACCCTTCTTTGCAACTTCTTAAAACTATTCACATTTAACACCAAAACCTTACACATAACTCTACTTTAAATAATAAGTATTCATCCTTTTCCTTTCTTTTTTTTTTTGAAGTCTTCTTCATTTTCTTTTCTCTCACTCTTTTACCAATTGAATTTGTTTTTTGTTTAACTATATTCCATTTAACATCATTATTCTCACTTAAAACTGGCTCTTGTTCTTCAATATTTTCTATACTTAAATCTTCTTTCACTTTATCTTTTTGCATTTGCTCTCTATTGGTACTACCACTATCTTTTTTTCCATTTTGTCCTGCTTCTGATTCTTTTTCTATAACTTTATCCTTTTTACCCTGTTCCACTACTTCTGCTGTTATGTCCAAAACTACTTAATTTTCTCTTTCTTCACACTCTTCTCCCCCAAAATATCCCACTTTTTTTTACATTTATAACATTTTGTCTCACAATTTGTTTTGCATTGTGACCTATACCCCCACAAGTAAAACATCTCCTTTTTATTTATTTTATTATTTATTTGACATTTGTTAACCAGGAAAGTCTGATTATGTCAGGAACCCATTTTCAGCAGAGGCCCAGTGAGAAAAGCTCCACAATGGTAAACATCGAAAATATACAGACGTATTGGATTAACATTTAGTATATAATTTGCAATGACATGTGTGACAGACAACTGGTATACATTTACATAAAGGATTAAATTAATAGACATTAGCAAGACTAGTAGCTGATTTACAGAGAGGATAAGGTAATATGGGATGAGCTTTATACTTGTAGTCTATTAGCAATAATATCTCTACATATCCCACTGAGTCGTTAAAGAAAAAAGGAGATATAAAGCTATATACCAGGTTAATTAACAAAGATGGTATATAGAAAGCATAATTGGGCTGAGGCAGAAGGTTAGGTATACAAGATAAGAAAGAAAATCTTGTAGAAAGTTCAGCAAGGTAAAGCAAGAATGTAGAAGTTTGCTAGAGGGGACATAGACCCTAAGAAGGGGTATACAGAGTATGAGGAGGAGAAGGGGGTGATGTGGCAGAAATGGAGGTAGAGATAGAAAAATGAGTGAGGATGTACTAAAGTGGTAGAAGACAGATGAAGAAAGTAAGAGGATGGAAGGAAGTTAAAGTAGTGATGTGGAAGAGTAGGGGTAGGGTGGGTGGACAAGAAGTGGAGAAAGGGAAATGTAAGGTCGGGGGGAAGTGAAGGGGGTATCTAAGTAGTCTTGGAACAGAGGCAGACAACTGTTTTTAGAAGGAAGTTCTTTAGAGTGAGTTTAACATTCTTAAGGTTTGATATTGTTCTGATGTTTTATCTGATGTTTCCTAGTAACAACTATTCAATTGGCTCTCCCCAATATCTAACCAAGCCTCTATCTCCTTCAACATTAATAATACTTGGAATATGCACAATACTGTCATTTTTCACATTTGTTAATTAAATAATCAATTTTCCACATAAAAAACATGTTTCTGGCTGTCACCAATATCTACTAAGCCTCTGTTTCCTTCAACATTAATAATACTTGAAATATGCACAATACTTTCATTTTCCAGTTTCAGTATCAAATTGCAATCCCACACCCCAGTCCATAAACCTTTATTATCATACACTTTCAATAAATTCAATACATCATTACATAGATATAATAAATGCTTTTTAAAAGTCTCTTTTTCAACTTCAGTTCTGAATCGAATATTACTTTTTTCTTAGTTTCCGTAAACGAGGGCTTGAGTACATATAAGTTCCATGATGAACACTTTTTCTTTTTTTTTTGTATTCCTCTATAAATTTTTCCATTATCTGCCCAGTCTCAAAAATAATGTCACAAAAAGTCTCTTTATTAATATGAATAAATGCTCTTACCTCATTTGGTTTAACTCTGAGCATCTTAATTACTTCATCCCATACCTTATATCTGTCCAGTTCTTTATCTTCCTTCTTTTTGATCCGAACTTTAAACAGTCTGTTTTTCTTTAAACTTACTTCTATTTCTTCTCTGTTACCATGCATCCATTATTTGACCACTTCTGCATATAATTTTTTCAGCCTTCATATCTTCACTCTGCTGCACTTCTTCCTTCTGTATCCTTTCCTGTCCATCCCTCTCCCCACAACATGTCCTTACCATTTTCCAGCTCACTTGCATCGACCATGTCTAACAATATATCATCGTGCAACCCTCCCAACTGGAGGGTTGTAACAACAGACTCTTGTGTTGTAATCTCTGACTCAAAAAGAGTTTACTGAAACAAATCTTCTGAGTCTAGAATAGCTGCATCCATCCCTTCAAACTGCTTTTGCAAAGGCTTGACTGCCTTTTCTTTCATCTCTGCCGCTCCCTTATTATATTCAAATGGGTCTATATCACATAGTCGAAGTTCCATAACTCCGAACACCTAATGGTTGAACCATTATGTTTGAAGTTACAAAACTTCAAATATGGAAAAAAAAAAAGAACGGACAACAAAATAAATTGCTGTAAGCAGCAAGCTCCCCTACACCCCCCCCCCACAACCCCCGCTACTTAAACATACCAACTCCGAGATCGCACCACATTGAAGAAAATGGAAACCTCCGCTTATGGAGATTTCCATTCAAATGCTCAAACTTTTACAAATTCAGACTTATGGCCTCGACCATATGTGGTTCGAACTTGTAAAAAGTTCAACTACGTGACAGGAACCCTATTCAAACACCTCCTTACTCTCTGACTCAAATACCGCATCTGTTGTTCAACTGACAGCCCCAGAAACACTAACACCATTTTGGATCTCCTTTTTGCACTCCATCAACACTTCACCAGCTTCCTGCTTCTCTGAGCCACCTACTCAGCCAGACCGAAAGACAAGAAGCACCACAGTGAAAACGTGTCTCCATACACAAAAAAAGTAGGGGAAGTCCCTTAATGCCCTGACCAAACCTCCCCTAGTCGAATGAATATCATTTTGGGTCTCCCAGTAAAGCAACCACTAGCTTAGTGGGACAAACCTGGTCAACAAAGGATAAATACAATTTCAGTACAGATTTTGTAATAAATGTCTATTTATACATGTACTTTATTCCACTTATAGATGCTGAAAGGTGCTTAATTGAGACTATATGTTTCCTATCATCACACCTATTCACAAGTGGTCATAATGAACACATACACACACACACACACACACACACACACACACACACACACACACACACACACAAAAAAAAAACATAGATGTCAATATGAACAAGCAATGTATGTATGTCCAGAAACAACTCTGCTACTTGAATTTATGGATTTTTTTTTAAATAATGAGTTTTTGTTCATTCCTTTTTCAGTCATCTGGAAACTTCTAAGATGTCCACATAGTGCAGAAAAAAGCAGGAATTTATTTTTTAAATAGTATTGATATGGTGGTTGTTTGCAACCTTGACGATTGGATGGGAGAAAAGAAATTCACCCCAGGGATCACGTCAGTCGCCCTGCTAGACAGGGGTCCAGGAAAGTAAATAATGTGGGAAGAAATATTCAGGGAATTGTTATGGCTAGGCTTGTATAGGCCCTAGGGCTGATAGCCTAGTACTAACCTATGAACCTATGAACCTATGAACCTATGAACCTATCTGTAAAATAGTGACAATTCACCTTATTTAGTGGTACTATCCCCACCCCTCTCTCACTAACACATCTAAAATATCACAACCCCTACCTCTGGCCCTACACTCACACAGTACTTTCACCTATAACACACCAGTTAACTACATTCAAACTTACAACTATTTTATCATGACTACAACTATCCTCCAATCACAACTAAAATTACCTATCTCCTTCTTACTACTATTCCTTCTCACTACTACCTATTTCCTAACCTCCTATGAACACACCATAACTATTTCTCTCTCACTTCCCACAAAACATACCAGTACACCTGCAACATCTCCTCCTTTATCCTTCTTTCATACCTCCCCACAATCCATCTACCTATTTGCCAAATACCACAGGCTATTACACAACAAACTACTAAAACTAAAACAAAGAAAATAATCGATACCTTCCTAAAACATAAACTAAGAAACTATTTTACTCTACTCCATCTACTACTAGATGGTGACATACACCCCAACCCAGGCCCACAAACTACTACTACCAAAACACACAAAGATCATATCAAACCCTCTCTCTTTCATCCACTACATCATCTAACTTATTATCCTTGGCCCATCTCAATATCGTAGCATCAGTAACAAACTTAGTTAACTCCATGCCCTATTAGAAGTACACAATTTTGATATTCTATGCTTATCAGAAACTTGGCTAAAACCTTCAATTAAAGACATTGAAATTACCCCACCTGGATATAACATTGTTAGACTTGATCGCACCTCCAGGAAGGGAGGTGGAGTAGCTATTCTATATAAAACCAACCTGAAGCTTACTCTACTTGACCTTACCCTTACCCAAAACAATAATGCTGAAATAATCTGCTCTAAAATTCAAATTAACACTACTAAAGCAATAAACATTATCTGTGCATACCTCCCCCCTGGAAATAACATCCCTACTTTAGAACAGCTTCTTGAACAACTCTCTAATAACTTCCCTCAGGAAACACTATTCCTTGGGGACTTTAACATTGATTGGAAATCCTGTAACAATGCTAACCCTACCTCCCATATAAACCTTTATGGTTTCAAACAACTAATTGATAGTCCCACTAGAATAAATAAAAAGAGCAAAAAAGAAACCACCTTAGACTGGATTCTTACAAACTCCCCCCTTCAAACCTACCAAACTGGCATCCTTCCTGATGACCTTAGTGATCACTCCCTCACCTATGTCATTAGAGCTAAAACTAACCTAAGCTTACCTTCCTCTCATAGAACACTATATTCAAAAAAGAAATTTAATCCTGAACAGTTTCAAACAGAACTTTCACAATACAACTGGACCCCTCTAAAACACCTCTCACTTAACAATGCTGTTGAACATTTCAACTCAGCATTCCTTGCAATCTTAAACCAACATGCCCCAAGTCGTACCATTAGAACAAAGACCAAAACAGCACCCTGGCTAACCTCTAATACTAAACAAAAAATTATACTCAGAAATAAATTTTGGAAAAAATGGCATTCCTCTAGAAACCCAACAGATCATCAAACCTTCAGAGAGCTCAGAAACAAGACCAAAAAAGCCATCCTTTCAGATAAAAAGAATTATTACTTTGAACTCCAACAATCCACCAAAAAAGAACCAAAAAAGTTCTGGTCCACTATCAATAATCTACTTACCCCAGGCAAAGTAGTAACACCCAACCCACAGAATTTAGACCCTGATAATCCCTCTTTAATAGCCAACAACTTCAATACCTTCTTTACTACTTCCATACAAAGTCTAGCTAACCACTTATCTCCTGATGCTTCTCAACTGCTTTTAAATAACATCAACAACTCCCTTCTTCTCTTCAACTTCAACCCATACCCACCTGCTACATACAATCTCTTTTACAAAAACTTAAACCCACTACCCCTCAGCAGATAAGCTTCCTGCTGAATTCCTTCAAGTAGCAGCTAAAGCTATTGCCTACCCTGTTTCTATCCTAATAAACAGATCCATAAAGAAAGTACTTTCCCAGCAATCTGGAAAATATCACACATCATACCCTTACACAAAGGAGGCAAATCCACTGACCTTTCAAACTTTCGCCCTATAGCACTATTATCTCCACTAGCTAAAATCATGGAAAAATGTATACATAAACAACTACTTAACCATCTCCTTCATAACAACCTACTAGCTAATACTCAACATGGATTTAGACCTGCACATAGTACTACCACTGCACTACTTTCTTTTACCAACACCATCAACTGTAACCGTAACAACAATAAACTAACCTCTTCTCTTTTCCTAGACCTGTCTAAAGCCTTCGATATGGTCAACCATACACTTCTTTTACACATATTAAAATCCCTTGCCCTGGATTTCTCTTCCTTAACCTGGTTTTCATCCTATCTTGAAAATCGACAACAAGCAGTGCTATGGAAAAACTCTCTATCTGCTCTACTACCTGTCTCAGGCACAGTAAATCATGCCCTAACTAACATATACCCCTTAAAATAACCTCTAAGGCACAATAATTCATGGGATACATTTGGACTGCATGCCTAGACTTATAAATTCATTAGCCTAGTATACACCTATGAACCTATGGATATATCTCACTCGACCTTACCTGTATATTTTCTCAGTGAGCACAACAGTAAGTTACTGTTGTGAGCTAACTACAACATCCACTACAATGCAAACTGACAAAATGATGCTCTATGTGACTGCATAGCTATTGGCTTTTCACAGCTCACTCATTCAGCTACCCACATAGATACAAATGCTGGGAGTTGGCATGTTTTGGATTGCTCATAAGAAAGTAATCGTGAAAACTTACAGTATGTGTTACCTTTCCAAACCATCTCAGTGATAACTAAATATCATATGCCACATGATAATTCAATCTCTCTTCATGTACCACCATCACCAGAAGTGTAAACGACTGGCTAAACACTTAAAAATGAAATGGTCCTTCATAAGATACCTTCCATCTTTAAATAGCACTCTTAAAACTTTTAATAAAATTCTGACTGATATTCTTGACAGATATGCACTGCCATGATAGCTTAGCAAATTATCCTGGATCAACAAATCAGTTAGGACTGCTATGTTTAAAAAGAGGTGAAAAAATAGAAAACCTATAAATTGAATGGAAATAAAATAGCAAAAATCCATACAATCCATACATATAATGAGGAGTAAATGTCACATGATCACTAATCACTGGACAAGTTAAACTAGTCATCCTTTCCTCAGTTCAACAAAGCATCTCATGCAATTCTGGCTTTCTATTGAACATTATTTCTCATCTATCAGCAGCACTCATAAAATATGCCTAAATATTCTGTCTCACATGCTACAGCAACTGACTCATGCAATGAACCATTTTTCTTAAAATAAACAATATTTAATTTTTACGATTGTGTTTTATTTTGGTTTCCTCAGACCTCATCCTACCAGCCTAGCCTCCCCGTGTCCCACATCCATGTCTGGTCTACAAGCCATTTTCCTAACCCTCTGGACTACTATGGCATTGTTGTGGATCCTAAGGGCATCCTGGGGGCTTGGCCATCTGTACATCTATCTGGGGAATTTATTTTATATGCCCTACCCACTACCTTTCCTGCCCCTGCCCCTGCCCCTGCCCCACATTCATTGACTGCATCCACTCTTTGAAGCACACCTCACTCTAAGGAGTATCATCAGTGAGTGCCTTCCCACCCAAGATGGGCCCACCCATCCCTCCCTTCTGCTTTGTTAGTTGCCTGAGCTAATAATTATATTCAGAAAGCCTGGGCTGTAGTCAGAGCTTTATCCCCCTATGCCACTGGACTGGCCTCACTTGTGTGATTGTTAGAAATAAATCAAAAGGTGTGGGTCACCATCACATGACAGTGCCCCCCCCCCATACAGACACAAACACAGACTTCTTAGGGTAAAAATACAAACCTGCATCTCTTCCAGTCGCCATGATAATTAACAGAAGCATCGCTGAAGGACTCATCCACATATACTAATGAGATGCATCTGTATAATATATGAATTCAACTCATTTAGTTTGGTAATGATTCAGCACTTCCCGTAGCACAGACAAATAAGACAAGATAATCAAAAACACAATTAGAGCATGAATAACCAACAACAAACTCTTACAGGAAAATATAAATAATGACATCTGAAAACAGCAGAGGTGCAAGAAAGCCCTTATGTAGCCAAAATGAATATACTCAAAACCTTGGCTGCCTTGTGATATTATGTCCACAAAAATCACAGTGAAGACAAGCCCATGCACAAAAAGCAGAAAATCAAAATCTGAATTTGCAAAACCCCACAATCCAAAACAAATGAAACAACCTGAAGCAAGCAAGACGTTCATCCAAAAAAAACCTCACGCACACATACATATGTGCCAAGTTGGAAGCAATCTCTCCTTTGTCTGAACAAGCAATTAAGGTCACTGGTGAAATTCTCTAAGGCTAACTTTGAGTCCAAATTGCCCACATCCACTAAGGAAAATCACAAGGCCTTCTTCGCATATGTCCACAATCTCAAAGGTAACTCCCAAATCTGCTCTGATTTGATGGTCAAGAGTATCACATACACAAATTCCATAGATATAGCCAACCTGCTGGCAGACAGGTTCAGTGAAAACTTCACCCCCCCCATCCCCCCATCAGTAAACCAGGACATCCCCAGCACCTGTCCCCCTCCCCTCATAACCAGGGAGCAGGTTATTAATGCCCTCTAAAAGGCAAAAAATACAGCCTCCACTGGACCCATCAACATCCCTGGCTGTGTCCTACATGAACTCAAGCAAGAGCTCTCAGCACCACTAGGCATCCTATTCAACCAAAACCTGTGCACCGGCTTCATCCCAGCAGAATGGAGGACAGCCACTGTCATCCCTCTGCACAAAGGTAGAGCATCCACTTACCCAGGCAATTATACCCATCAGCCTAACTAGCCTGACCTGAAAGGCCATGGAATGCATTATCATGGACCTTATAAACAAGGACATTGGCAAATTCCAAATGCTTGATCCCACTCAGCTTGGTTTTTCCAAAGAGAGATGATGCCTGTTAAACTTGGTTGCCTTCTTCAAAACAGTCACAAGACCATGGATGAGGGCAAGACAGCGCACACCGCCTACCTTGAGCTAGCCAAAGCCTTCAACACTATTCTCCACTCGGGCATAATAGATAAACTCCCCCAGCTAGGCATCAACCTATATGTTAGGAAATGGGTAGCTAACTGGCTCACTCATAGAACCCACTCAGTCAAAATAGGGGAAGCCACCTCTAGTAGTAGACCCTTAACAAGTGGCATACTCCAAGGATCAGTCTTGGGGCCTCTACTGTTTGGGAGATGGGCACTGTCATACATTCTCCTAATGATGTGAACATCCTCCAAAATGGCCTTAACCAAATTAATGACTTGTGCCAGAAGCATGGCCTCAAACTGAATGCCAGGAAATGCATCATTATCCCATTTGGGGAAAATGGTGTCCCCACTAACTATCACAGTAACAACAACATACTAAGCACCCAATCAGTCGTGAGGGACTTGGGCACCCTGGTTGATAGCAACCTGACTTTTGACCACCATGTTGCCTCCGCTGTACAGAAAGCTTTCTACATGGCCCACCTCATAAGTAAGGATATTTCATCCAGGAACAATGAGGTCATAACATCACTGTATTCCTCCCTTATCATACCCATTATTGAGCACAATGCCCCCTTCGGCATGTACCTTGCCAAGCGCATGCAGTAGTTGGAGAGACCACAGAGGTTCTTGACCAGGACAATCTAGGGTCTCAAACACCTATCCAATACAGATAGGCTAAAAGCACTGTCCCTCTACTCAGTCTCATACAGACTGCTCAGAGGTGACCTGTGTCTGGCATACAAGGCCATTCCAGACTCAGCCTTAATGGAGTTGCTGCGTATCCGCAAGTCAAACTCCACTCACGCAACCTGCACTCAAGGTCTTAACCAGGTCTGTGACATTAATAGAACTTGTTGGCTGGATAGATTTGTGTCCCAATGACTCCCCCATCTGTGGAATACACTTACTCTCCATGTCAAGCAGAGTACCTCACTAGTCTCTTTAAGAGGAATCTGGATGACTGGATGGGAAACAGAAAATGTGCCCCAGGATCCCACCTGTGTCCTGGCTGGACAGGGGAACCAAATGCTGACTTAGTGGGAACATGGGTGAAATTTTTGGCTAGGCTTATAAGGGCCTCCAGGCCAATAGCCTAGTATTGTCCTATGAACCTATGAACCTATACATATATATATATATATATATATATATATATATATATATATATATATACTTAGCCACCTGTGTACTATGTGGCTGCTTTTACGTTGGCATGATGACATGTAGATTATGTGATCGCATGAGAAAACATCTCTATGACATCTCCAGGAGAATAGAAACTAATGCCTTGGTGAAGCATACAATGGTATGTGGCAATGAACATGAATTTAAGTTTTTAGTTTTAGATATGGTTAATTCCAGCATTAGAGGGGGAGAAGTTAGGAACAAAGTTGAAGTTAAGGAACTTGAATGGATAATTAGGTTACAGGGGAATCTGGGAAAGGGCATCAATAACAAAATCTGCATCAAACCAGTACTAATGGATAGGGGCATTAGAAAGTAAGAGTTTAGGTGTATTTTGTTATGCATTAGTCATTTTTATAGTCAGCAATGTATTTCAAGCACTTTTATATATATTTTTTATATATATTTTTTATATACTTCTAGATAAATGTATGGTATGCATTATTTTTATAGTCAATAATGCATTTTATGTACTTTTACATATATCATTAGATAGATGAATGAACTAGGTAGATGATGTACGTATTCTATATATTCTGTGTTTAGCATAAGTTAATGAATTCAGTTATGTGCCTTTAAGTTAATTGGTGATTTAATTGCTTGATTATTTGACTTGATGATATATAAACTGCACATTTGCTGTATGTCCTTGTCTGATGAAGCAGTCTTGAGCTATGAAAGCACTCACTTTGGATTAAATTTCTACATGTTTTTAGCAGCCGTGGTCTGGAGCCTCCTTTGTTTTTTCTGTAATATATATATATATATATATATATATATATATATATATATATATATATATATATATTCTATGTTTAGCATAAGTTAATGAATTCAGTTATGTGCCTTTAAGTTAATTGGTGATTTAATTGCTTGATTATTTGACTTGATGATATATAAAAGCACAGTTTTGTACCTACCATAAATGTAGATGTCTGATAGACATGCAACTGCAGTCATAACATGTGGGTTGTCCTGCCTCAGGCAGCCCTCGGTTGGCCGGATTCCAAAGTCTGGGTCCGACGTCGGCTGATGTCGCATTTTTCTCCGACGTCAGAGCAGCTGGAGTACATAAGCATCAGCCGACGACATTTTCTTCAGTGTTTCTTGCCCCAGATGCCAGGTGCCCTCCAAGGAAGGCTGTAATCAAATTGGAAGACAAAAACAGGATTCCAAACAAGTAAAAGAGCAATAAAACAAATACACCATAACAGATATCCCCAGCTAAGAGTAACAGGGATAGGAGTGGACCCTAGGCATAGAGGGGTATGGAGGGAGGGAAAATCCGACTGCAGTTGCATGTCTATTGGACATCTACATTTATGGTAGGTACAAAACTGTACTATGTCCTTCAAGAATGCAACTGCAGTCATAACATGTGGGTAGAATACCATAGCTTAGCTGGGGGAGGAGGTATGCACTAGGAAAGAGATGGTGTGGCAATCAAACCCTGCAGGACTGCCGAAGCAAAGCCTGCTCTGGATCTGGAATATAGAGGGATAGTAGTGTTTGGAGAATGTATGCACGGAGCTCCATATAGCAGCTTCTAGAATGTCCTTGGTAGGCACCCCTCTTAAAAATGCTGTAGAGGTGGCTGTAGCTCTGGTGGAATGTGGTCTGACATTGGCTGGAACAGTCTTTCCATGAAAGGAATAACAGAATCTAATGCAATGTCCAATCCATTTAGAAATAGTCTGTTTTGAAATTGCTTTTCCTTGGACTGCAGGGGGGTAAGCTACAAAAAGTTGTTCAGACTTCCTACTGGCCTTGGTTCTGTCCAGGTAGTATCGAAGTTGTCTGTGAATGTCCAAGGTATGCAAAAGTCTTTCCCCCTTATTCTCAGGATTGGGGAAGAAAGCAGGCAGATGAATGGCTT
This sequence comes from Protopterus annectens, assembly GCF_019279795.1. Lineage (NCBI taxonomy): Eukaryota > Metazoa > Chordata > Ceratodontiformes > Protopteridae > Protopterus > Protopterus annectens. Next base: position 1,537,329,807 of record NC_056729.1, on the reverse strand, counting down.
GATTTAGAGAAACCCTAGATACCACCTTTGGCATAAAGGTAGGGTTGGTCCTTAATGAAACCCTGTCTCTGTGAAAAATAATAAAGGGTGGTATTGCCATTAGGGTCTGTAGCTCTGAAACCCTTCTTGCTGAGGTAATTGCCAACAGGAAAGCTGTCTTCCATAAGAGAAATTGCAAGTCAACTGAAGCTGCTGGCTCAAAAGGAGGTAGAGTCAGTTTTTCTAAGACAAAATTGAGGTCCCAGGCTGGCACTGGGGCCTTTCTTGGTGGCTTAATGTTCTTGATTCCCATGAGGAATTGTCTTAGTAAGGGGTGAGAGAAAACAGGAGGATCAGAGTTGTATCTAGCTGAAATAGCAGATGCATGTATCTTTATGGAAGAATATGAGAGGCCGTTCTTTAACATATCTGCCAAATATTCCAAGATAAGTGGGATGTTCAGCAATGAAGCATCATGTCCCTTGCTGGTATTCCAATTGCTGTATCTTTTCCACTTTGCTAAGTAAACCTTTCTGGTGGATGGTCTTCGAGCCTCTGTTAGTATCCGCTGAACTTCCTTAGAGAGAGGTAAGCTGAAGTTATTTATGGGATCTCCCAAGCTGTTAGCTGCAGTGTCTGAAGGTTTGGATGCAGTGTTTCGAAATTGTGTTGAGTCAGAAGTAGAGGCCACTGAGGAAGGGCCCACCTCCTGATGTGACATATGCTCCGTAGTAGTGGGTACCGGTGTTGTCTTGGCCAATCCGGAGCTATTATGATCCCCTTGGGCTTCTCTGCTTTGATCTTTAGTAATACTGAGGTCATCAGTGGCAGAGGTGGGAATGCATAGATTGCTAGGGAGTTCCAGTTGAATGAGAGGGCATCTATTTTCCAGGCTTTTGGATGGTATGTCCTTGTGCAAAATTTTGGTAGAAGATGGTTGAGGTGAGAGGCAAATAGGTCCACTTCTGGCTTGCCCCATGTCGAAGTGAGTTGTCTGAAGGCCTTCGGATGTAACCTCCACTCGTGTGGATCTGTGAAATTCCTGCTTAGGCTGTCCGCCAAAACATTGTCTTTTCCTGGAACAAACTGGGATTGTAACTGGATATTTAGGCTCAGTGATTTCTCCCAAAGCTGCATTGTCAGTCTGCAAAGGGGGTAAGAGTGGGTGCCCCCCTGCTTGTTTATGAACCACATCACAGTGGTGTTGTCTGTCCATATCATTAAATGGCCTTGCTGGAGTTGGTGTTGAAAAGCCTCGATAGCATGCATTACTGCCAGCATTTCCTTTTGATTTATATGCAGATGTGTTTCCTTTGGAGACCATTGTCCTTGTATACACCTGCCTTCCATGTGCGCCCCCCATCCAAGGTCTGAGGCGTCTGTAGTCATGGTCTGTGTTATCTGTGGTTTCTTGAATGACATACCTGTGTTTTCCTGGCTCACCGAGGCCCACCATAGGAATTCCTTTTGTAGGCATGGAATGAGTGGTATGATTGTCTCCAAGTTGTTGCTGTGTTGAGACCAAATGCTTTTAGGTACCATTGAAGCTTTCTCATGTGTAGTTTTGCTAATGGAACCAGTAGAATGCAGGATGCCATGTAACCCAGGGCCTGTAGGAATCTCCTTGCAGTCATCTGGGTGAGTTTTGCTAAACCTTTGAAGTAATGAGTTAACTTCTCTTGCTTGTCTTCTGTCAGGTAAGCCATCTGAGAGGCTGTGTCTAGTTTGGCTCCTAAGAAGATTATTTGCTGGGATGGCTGCAGTCTTGACTTTTGGAAGTTGACTGTGTATCCCAGAGCTTGAAGTAATCGTATGACATAATCCAGGTTTTTTGTCAACATCAATTTGTCGTCCGCTTGTATGAGGCAGTCGTCCAGGTACGGGTAAATTTGTATACCCTGGAGCCTGCAATGAGCAATTACTGAAGCCAGGCATTTTGTAAATACTCTGAGCGCAGTAGACAAGCCAAATGGCAATGCTGAGAATTGATAATGCTCTGGCCCTGCAAGAAATCTGAGGTATCTTCTGCAGCTGTGTCTGATAGGGACATGCAGGTATGCCTCCTTGAGGTCCAGAGTAATCAGCCACGACTCCTTGCCCAGCATGGGAAGAAGTTGCTGTAGAGTCAGCATTTTGAACTTTGGTACTATGAGAAAGGTGTTTAATGCGGACAAGTCCAGTATTGGCCTCCATTGAGATTCTTTTCTTGGAAAAAGGAACAGTCTTGAGTAAAACCCCTGTTCTTGTTCTTGTTGTGGAACTCTTTCTATTGCTTTCATTCGAGTCAGCAGAGTGATTTGCTTGATAGCCTCTGCCCTTTGATTTTGTGGTAGGTTTGGCATGCCTTGTTTTCTTGGTAAGGTATGAAAATGAAACCTGTACCCTCGGTCTATAATGTCCAAAATCCATTTGTCCTTTGTCAGTCTGTGCCAGTTTTCTGCAAAAAGAGATAATTTCCCACCCAAGGGAGCTTCTAGTTGTTCCCTGGTAGGCGGTAGTAGAGGAAAGTCATTGAGTTTGTGGTTGTTGGGCAGGTGAAACCCCTGCGTCACTTCTTTGGTTTCCTGGCTGCCATTGACGTCCCCTGTAAGGGCCTCTGTATTGGCCTCTTCCTCAGCCACGTCTGTTCTTACCCCTTTGAAACTTTTCTGGATTAGGAAAGGACCAGTTTTTGAAGGCCAATTCCTACTGAATCTGGGGGTTGAACCTGGAGGAAATCTTTCACAGTCTGAACTGATTTTGCTTTTTCTTGATGGTCTTTAACACATCCTTAGCATTTGCACCAAAAAGCTTGTTCTTTTCCAAAGGTGCATCCAGAAGTTTTGCTTTTACATGATCTGGTAGAGGTTGATCTTTTAACCAAGCATGTCTACGAATCACTGCCCCTGTCATAGCTGCCCTACATGAAGCTTCCAGTGCATCATATCCACACTGCAGGAAGTGATTGCTTACTTGCTGAGTGTTATGTACAGCTTCCTGCAAGGTCTTCCTGTCTAAAGGGTCAGGAGAAGCTAATGTTTTTTTGTAAATCTTCTAAGAGATAATCCTGATATTGTAACATATGAAAAAGGCAATTTAAAGCTCTCATAGATAAGGTAGTGGATGTGTAAACCTTTTTGCCCCATCTCTCTAAAGACCTTGCTTCCCTGTTGGAGGGCAAGGGATTTTTTTGAGGTGGAGGCTGAAACTCCTTTAGGCCCCTGTGAAATAGTTTCCAAATCAGCAGAATGGGCCCTGAATAAATGGGAATGAGTTTCTGGGACCCTGTAATACCTGTCTGGCTTGGCTGGAGCAGGAGGAAGAGAATCAGGGGTAGCACTAGAGTCAGAATACAAATCATCCAGAACATCAAGTACAGGAGGAATAGCTAAGGGCCTGTGCTGAGGCTTCTTAAGGAAAGTCCTAAGGCGTTTCCTAGAATCAGAATATTCCTGACCCTGCCACTTGAAATGTTCCCTCATGGTGTGCAGAACTTCCCCAAAAGAAATATCCTCAGGAGGGGAGGCCGAAGGAATGGAATCTTCTGCATCCGAGTCCTCATAAGTCTGGAAGAGTTCTTCCTGGCTATCAGAGTGGACAGAGCCCTCAGAGTCTTCATCTGAAGGAGTAGGGTCAGAGGGTTCAACCCGGGGCCTTTTTTCAGGAGGAGGCTGGGATGCTCTCTCAGGATGGGCCTGTGAACCTCTAATCATGGAAATTAAATCAGCAGCCATGGACATAATTTGTGTCTCCGGAGTCGGCTGAGGTAGGGATTTAGAAGTAATATGCTTTGTTTTGCTGGCTGCCTTAGCCCTAGTGTAGGCCTTAATAGACATGGCCATAGGAGGCCTGGCAGCTCCACGTGCAGGAGTGACCTTGTCTACAGCAATGGTCTCGGGCATTTCCTCGGTTTCAGTATCCGGAGGAAAGTCTATAACTGGCGTCGGAGTAATGTCTGGAATCGGAGTCGTCGGTAATGCGGTGTCTTCGGTCCGGAGCGGTGGAGAGACTGTCTTAGAGGGAACCGGAGCACTCACGCTAGGTTTTGGCGTGGAGTCGGTGGTAGACACGGGCCGAAGATGTCAGTCCCGGTCTTTTCGCTTTTTGGGTGTTTGCGATGTCGGAAGATCCGACGGCATGGTGTAGGCAAATTTATCGCCGAAAAAATCTTCAGCGAACCCCGCCCGGCGCCTGAGAGTGCGCTTGTTGAAGCGAGCACAGGCTACACAGGCCGAGACGTCGTGGTCTGGGCCCAGGCAAGGGAGGCAGTAAGAGTGGAAATCCTTATGAGGCATTTGTTTACCACAAAAAAGACAATTGTTAACTTTTTCAGTAATTTCTGACATCGTTTGAGGCAAGAAAAGGTCCCCAACGGGGTACTTAGCTTTTTCGATGACTTCGGTATCGTAGAATACAGGAGCTGACCGACCGGCACTTGCGAACTGCTTCTGCTTCGGGCACCGCGGCAAGAAAGACTGAAGAAAATGGCGTCGGCTGATGCTTATGTACTCCAGCCACTCTGACGTCGGAGAGAAATGCGACATCAGCCGACGTCGGACCCAGACTTTGGAATCCGGCCGACCGAGGGCTGCCTGAGGCAGGACAACCCACATGTTATGACTGCAGTTGCATTCTTGAAGGACATCTGCACATTTGCTGTATGTCTTTTTTACTAACATTGTGGGTAAAATCTGGAACAATCTTCCTAGTATACTCACGTTGCTCTCATCCACACGGACTGAGCCCTGTGGGACTCCGCTTGTGACTGCTTTAGAGTCAGACATGGTGCCTGCCACTCTTACTGTGTGGGTTCTGTCTGAGAGCCAATTGGCAACCCATCTTGTGACATAGGGGTTAATATTTAAGCTGGTGAGTTTGTCTATGATTCCTGAGTGTGGGATGGTGTTGAACGCCTTAGCGAGGTCCAGATATGCTGTGTGGACCACCTTCCCTTCATCTATGGCCTTGGTGACTGTTTCAAAGTAGTCGACCAAGTTCAGGAGGCAAGATCTGCTTTTAACAAAGCCGAACTGGGTGGGGTCCAGTGTCTGGAGGTTCCCAATGTCCCTGTTAATGAGCTCCATGATAATGCGTTTCATGGCTTTGCAGACCAAGCTAGTCAAGCTTATAGGGTGATAGTTCCCAGGGTCAGTTATGGCACCACCTTTGTGGAGTGGTACGACTGTTGCTGTACACCATTCTTTGGATACATAGCCTGTAGAGAGGCTGAGTTTGAATAGTGATTTGAGATGGGGGGTTAGTTCATTTTGAAGCTCGTGTAAGACACAACCTGGGATAGCATCTGGTCCCATTGATGCTGTGTTTTTGGCCTTTGCAAGGGCTGTCTTTACTTGTGTGTCTGAGATATCTGGAGCGCCACATTCTTCTGGGATGGGTGCTAGCCCCTTTGGTGGAGAGGGAGGGGTGAAGTTTGCACTGAACTTGTCAGCCAGGATGTTGGCAATGTCAGTTGGTTCAGTGTATTTATGGCCATTATGCACTAGCTCAGAGCATATCTGAGAGTTTGCCCCTAGACTCTTGACATAGTTAAAGAAGGCCTTGTGGTTATCCTTAGAGTCATTGGCTATTTTTCTTTCGAAGTTAGCCTTGGAGGATTTAATGAGGGAGCGCAGTTTTTTACTGATGTTAATCAGAGATGCCTTCTTATTTTGGGATTTTGTTCTATCTTGCAAGGTTTCCTCCTTCTGTTGTAAAGTTTATACTGTTAACATGCTCCTCTGAATGCCTCATGCTTTTTTTTACTTTAAAATACAAGCTTTTGTTAAAAGCATGAAATAAGGCTACCTTGTTCGTTTCTTTTCCTGCTGAAATACAAGGAAAGACAATCTTTGACTTCTTGTACACTCGTGCAGCTTGGTCTCGAGCTGATAACTTCTTCGGCACTCTGTAGTGGCGTGGGAACAAAACAAGACAGCTGAATGACCTTTGAACCTTAATTGTCACACATATGTGACAAAATCTTTTCAGGACATCAGAAGAGAGTAAAAGAGATAGTCGCTGCATTCCTGCTTGGATAATACTTCAAGATATAAACATTAGTCTTTTGAAGTGTGAGTGTGACTTGAATTGCATACTACACGGCATTATTTTACATGATAAATACAGTTTATAGTCTTTTTCAAAGCAGAAAAGTTGTCATGACTGTATTATAAATTATAGTTGCATATATGCCTTTTCAGAGAGTGAACTCGTGTATCAGCATTTGTTAATTGAACACATGGCTTATGGTAAAGTACAGCATATTAATAGAATTAACATAAAGATATAATAATATTGAAATGAGAAAAAACTCAAGGTTGGAACACAACTAATAATTATAGCAGTTAAATTGCTTATTTAGTAGTCTATTTCTTCTATACAGTATTTACTAGGTGATCTTTATTTATATATATATATATATATATATATATATATATATATATATATATATAATATGTAGTGCTGAATAGTTACCACAGTGGTGTAGTGGTTAGCGTTGCCGCCTCACAGCAAGAGGTTCTCCGGTTCATAGGTTTATAGGTTCATAGGTTCATACTAGGCTATCTGCCCTAGGGCATTTATAAGCCTAGCCAGAATGTGTTTGGCTTTCGCCACCCATTTTAAATTTATTTTGCTATGCCCTTTTTCAAGGTTAGTATACTGTGCCTCTATCTAACAGTGACACAGAAGTGATACCCGGGGTAAACCTACGATCTCCCATCCACTCATCAAGATTCCTCTTGAAGAGAGTCAATGAGGGACTCTGCCTAACCTGGACTGGGATTTTATTCCAGAGTGAAGGGAGCCTCTGGGTTATGAATCTGTCCCTCCAGCATGTCCTATTTATTTCAGTGCTGAGGTTCAAGTCTCTCGAGCGTAGCTCGATGGGATTTGGATTTTCTGAGGTGCAGCATGTCCATTAATTCGGGTTGGACATGGCTTTATCGTCAGGCACAGATCGCCTCTGAACAGGTGGTATGCCACTGAGTAGAGCTGGAGTTTCTTTAACCGGGCAGCATATGGCATCTGTTTGAGCCCTTTGATCCTCTTGGTGAGGTACTTTTGGGGTCTTTCCAGTTGCTGCAGGTGTCTGGTAAGGTACATCCCAAAAGGGGCATTGTACTCAATTATGGGCCTGATGAGGGATGAGTAAAGAGGCACGATGACCTCCCCTGATCTAGATGTGAATCCCTTCATGATTAGGTGGGCTATATAAAATGTTTTTCTAACCACTTTGGCCACGTGGTTGTCAAATGAGAGATTGCTATCAACTTGGGTCCCCAGGTCCCTAATTACTTCTTCTGTACTTAATGGATTTCCACCTATGTGGTAATTTGTGGGCACTTTGGTTTTGCCAAAGGGGATGACTATACACTTTTTGGCATTTAGCCTGAGGCCATGGCTCTGGCACCAGTTGTCTGTTTCTATGAGGCCTTTTTGGAGGATGCTTGTGTCGGCTGGAGAGTCGATTATGGCGCCCAGTTTGCAGTCATCTGCAAATTTGTTCAGCCACAGTCCTTCCGTGTTGGCCTGTACCTCCGAGAAATATATACCGAACAAGAGAGGTCCCAGGACTGAGCCTTGTGGGACACCACTTGTAACTGGTTTGGAGTCTGACATGGCTCCAGCAATTCTAACCATGTGGGTTCTGTCCTTGAGCCAGTTTGCAATCCATCTAGTGACATAGGGGTTTATATTTAAGCTGGTGAGCTTATCTATAATGCCCGAGTGGGGTATTGTATCGAAGGCTTTTGCGAGGTCCAGGTAGGCTGTGTGGACCACCTTCCCCTCGTCAATGGCCTTGGTGACTGTTTCAAAGAAATCAACCAGGTTTAAGAGGCAGGATCTGCCCTTAACAAAGCCGAACTGGGTAGGATCCAGTGTTTGTAGGTCCCCAATATCTTTATTTATGAGGTCCATGATGATCCTTTCCATAGTTTTGCAGACCAAGCTAGTCAGGCTTATGGGGCGATAGTTTCCAGGATCCGTTGAGGCACCACCTTTATGGAGAGGGACCACTGTTGCTGTACGCCACTCTTTGGGCACATATCCTGTAGTAAGGCTGAGATTGAACAGTAGTTTTATGTTTGGGTTTAGCTCTTCTTTGAGTTCATGTAGGACGCAGCCCGGGACACCATCTGGTCCCATTGATGTTGTGTTTTTTGCTTTGGAGAGGGCGGCTCTTAACTGAGCATCTGAGATGTCAGGGGGGCAGCACTCTGCTGGGATATATATTTGCCCTCTTGGTGGGGAGGGGGGGAGAAGTTTGCGCTGAACCTGTCAGCTAGGATGTTGGCAATGTCTGTGGGTTCGGTGTATTTTTTGTCATTTTGGACTAATTCTGAGCATATCTGGGAATTACCACCCAGGTTCCTAACATAACTAAAGAAAGCCTTGTGATTATCACAGTGTCCTGTGCAATTTTTCTCTCGAAGCTGGCCTTAGACAATTTTATGTGTGCCCTTAGTTTTTTGCTAATACTGATCAGTGATGCCTTCCCTTTTTGGGATTTTGCTTTATCATTTAGTAGCTTCCTCCTTCTATTGTATAGTTTGTTTATGGCTGGGGTCCACCAGACAGGACGTCTGCGTTTGGAGGATTGGGTCTTGGTTTTATTTGGGATCGCATGATCCATGCATTCCTGAAGGTGTTCATAGAATGTGTTTATAAAGGATTCTGTGGTCTGGGCCGTATTTTCCACAGGCCCGGAGGCTTTGAAGGATTCCACCTCAGTTTTGAGGAGTGTAAAATTTGCTTTAGAGAAGTTTTTCACTGTGGTTTTCTGGGCAGGGGGTGGGGTCGGGATGTGAATATCCAGTGAGATTAGTTTATGGTCTGATCTTACCAGTGAGGGATACACTTCTGGTCTGGAGCATAGAGTCCCCATGTTGGTGATGATCAGGTCCAGTATGTTTTCCCCTCTTGTGGGAGTGGTAGCAAGTTGTTCCATAGCATCTGAGTTTATAAATTCTAGGAACCTTTGGGCTAGGGTGTTGGAACTAGAGTAATGCTCCCAGTCTATGTTTGGGTAGTTGAAGTCACCCAATATAATGGTGTTTGGAGAGACCTTCATATTTTCCAGTGTTCTCAGGAAGGCCGAGTGGGGTTCCTGGGTTTGGGAGGGTGGTCTGTAGCAGGCTATAAACTGGAAGGCAGTTTTACCCACTGTTAGTTGCACATGGATAGTCTCTGATGCTTCGTGCTTTGCCACCAACCTGGAGGTGTGGGTATCTTTGATGAATATCGATACTCCCCCTCCTTTTGTGGTTCGGTCCAAGTTTTGAGGCCGAAAAGCATGGTATGAGGTATAACCTGGTAGTGCTGGGGTGCTCTCAGGAGCCCTGAACCAGGTTTCTGTTACTGCACAGATATCGATGTTCTCCGTGCTAAGGAGAGTTTTGAGTGCATGCATCTTGAGGTTTAGACTTCTGGCGTTGAGTAGCATTACTCTTAGTTTCTTATCCCTTGTGATACCTATGGAGGTGGGTTTGTCTTTTGAGCCTTGCCTAAAAAGGCACTATGGGGGTAGCAAGAGCCTTTGCCAATATCCGAAAGCCCAGGGGTGACAGGTGCAAGCCGTCCCTAGCGAAGCATCGTGGCTTGTCGAGCATATCATCCCAAGCTGACAGGCATTGGATCCCCTTTGAATGACACCAGTACTTAAGCCAATTGTTGAAATTGATCATCTTGTCTTCATATTGTGGCATCATTCTTGGTGAGGGTAAGATGCTACTCAAGGTCAGGGTCATACCGGCCTGGGCTACATGCTCAGAGAGCTCCTTTATGTCTCTTTTCATGTAGTCCAGGGAGGTACGTCTCAGGTCATTCACACCAGCATGGACAATGACTGAGTCATATTTGTACTTGCCTTGGAGTGACCTGAGTGCTTGTGTTATGTGGCGGATCCTAGCACCCGACAGGCTGCTCACCGTGACCCGCTCCTTGTTCAGCCTGGTGAGCGGGACGTCAGTGTGCCTGACGATAGAGTCACCTATTACAAGTGTATCAGGTGTGTTGTTTAGTCTTAAGGGCTGTGACTGTTTGGCACACTGGCTTTGTGAGATATGTGTTGCACGTGTTTTGTTTTGGGGTAGCGGCTGCTTGGGTGTCTGCTTTGGAGGTCTCTGCTGCTTCAGCAGATCTTTATTTAGAGCCTCCAGTATGTTTTGTGTGATTATGTGTTTGGTTTGCTGTCGTGGTAGGTCTATGTGAGACTGGAATTGTAGTGAGTGTGGTTTCCTTCTCCTCCTGACTGGTTATGCCAGTACTGAGTTGAGAGAGCTTAGCCTCCAGTTTGGCTATATGGTTGCATCTCTCACATGTGTTGGAATTTGTTGGGAGGAGGAGAGGGTTGTCTGTGTACATGAGGCAGTTGTAACATTGCCTCAAGATTTCCAGATTCACCAGCTGGACCGGAGAGGAGATTGACAATTGACCTTTGGACATGCTAGAATAATATTGGGAATTCCTTAATAATTGAAAACCAGGGCCAGTGGAGAGTGAGGGTGTAGTACTTTTAATTTTTAGTGCTGACTTATATAATTGCTTTAGTGAGCAAGTGCCAGGTAACTTAAGTGCAATGTGTTACAGGTAACTTAAATGCAAAAACGACAAACAGTAACTTTCTTTCAAGTGAAACAAGGAAATAAGTACAGTAAGCAATGCAGATATCCCTAGTGATCCACAGAAGCTGAGAAGCGTATTAGGTGGAATTAGCGTTCCAGGGAAATAACAAGCAAACAAACAACAAGCATATAAACAAAGCTATATTCAGCAGGCCTGGATCTAGTCTATGCTACAGCAAACAAGGTGTACCAATTTCAGTAAGATACAGTTCAAATATTCAGGCACTATAAACCTTTAACCAGAAATTCCCAGCTCAGAAGGGCAGAGTCCAGCCTCTTCTCCCACAAGAGTGCAGACCACAAACCTTCTTAATGTAAAATAACTGGCCTGAAGCCCAAGTGCTTAAACCAGAACTAATACACTTTAAGAATAACAGACACTGGGCTCTCAGTCAGCAGTTCCCAACTTAGAAGGATGAAAGCTACCTGTCCTGCCACCACAGTGCATGCCACAAACCTTCCTAATGTAAAACAACTGGTCTGAAGCCCAAGTGCTTAATCCAAAAGACTTAGAATGACAGCTAAACTTTAATCAAGTTACTACCAATCAGTAATAAATACAATTGAATACTTTAGAGAATGCCTGGATTAGTGCTCAAGTTACACAAACAAAGTTAGATCCAGCAGGCCCGAATCCAGTCTATGCCACAGCAAACAAAGCGCACCAACTTCAGTAAGAAGCAGTTCAGATATGCATGCACTATAAGCCTTCAATCAGAAATTCCCAGCTCAGAAGGGCAGAGTCCAGCCTGTCCTCCCACAAGAGTGCAGACCATGAACCCTCTTAATGTAAAATAACTGGCCTGAAAGCCCAAGTGCTTAAACCAGAATTTATACACTGGTTCGATCGTCGGCTGGGGTGCCTTCTGTGTGGAGTCTGCATGTCCTCCCTGTGGTCGCGTGGGTTTCCTCTGGGTGCGCCGGTTTCCTCCCACATCCCAAAGACATGCTTTAGGTGGATTGGACACTCTAAATTGGTTTTAGGCATGAGTATGTGTATGCGTGTGCCTTCTGTGGAAGGTTGGGCTTCGGGCTGGCAACTCGACACTGTAAAACACCACTGCCAATCATGAGCAGACAGGTGATCCGCTGTGGCGACCCCTAACCAGGAAACGAAGAAGAAGTGCTGAATAGTTATTTGTTTCAAGAAATTTTACAAAATTGTCACATTACTGTGCCATTGATGATCCTAGAACTTGCTGTTATGATCCAGTGTTACTTACTGACTTAATATAGCTTTAAATGCCAATTATTTGCTTAATCAAATTTGATTAATATACTAATGGGCATATATCTATTAAACTAAATAAATACCCATAGTCTTTGCTTTTCTATTGATTGGTTGATCTATACCTTCAGAATTAAGTATTTTGTGCTTTTATAGATGGATCATCCTGTACTGGTTCTAAGAGATAGCTTGTAATGACATTGACTCATGGGAAATAAATCATTTGCAGTAACAGAAAAATGAAAAAAGGCAGAGATGACAATAGATGTATTGTCTCTTTGCTAGCACTTTCTGAACAAAATGAATTTCTGATTTTGCATACCTGTAAAACTGCATTAATAATTCTATGAGAATAATTTATATTAGTGCTAGGTGCTCTACCTAGAATTTTATTGTTCTGAAGCTGATTCCTTAGCCTAGAAAAATAATATGTTTATAGCTGCAATACACTCACAAGTTTGGTACCACTATAGGAGGTTTTATTTATTGTAAAGTTCACCCTCTGTGATTTATTTTGCTGTTTCTTCAACAATATGGATTTTATTTTTTTCCTGCTTGGCATATGCCTAAACGTTTATTACAACCTTTATGTCATAACTAGATTTTAGAATTATAATTATATAGAGATCCAATTGCCGTTTATTCTACTGGATAGATTACTTGTTTTTAAATGCTATAATACTGGATTATAGCTAGAAGGCTTAGAATATTGATAGGTTTTCTGAATACGCTTTTAAACTTTTTAGTAATAAGTTGTATGTCTATGCTTTTAATTTGCATTTTCTTCTTAACAGAATGTAGTTTTTTTTGCTTAAATGATAGTAACAAAGTATTGTATTAATATTTACTGAGTTACATAGTTATATAAAATTCATACATATTATAAATGACAAATCTAAGGGTAAGATGGAAAAGAAGATAAGATTTTGAAATGCTTGATCTGATCTATTCATAGTTTATTTGGAATTTCAAAGATCTCTCATTATAAAAAAATCATATGTGAGTATGTTCTCCTAGTAACTTAATATTATAATATTTACTCTAATTTTTACTGTTTATTGATAGATGGGTGATATAGTTATATAGTTATACAATTAAAGGAAATGTTATAGTAGTAATTTAGAAAATAAGTACTAAACACAAATTTAATGATGGCAGCTGATACTCTGCTGTTAAGGTTGGGGGTAATCTAAGTGGCTGCAACTACTCAGATTGGGAGTTTATAACTCCAGGCTGGTAGCTGTTATAGGTTTTAAAGTGTTATACTATGTATATAGTTATAATTTTGTTTTTTCTTTAGCATCCACTTTTTTCATCATATATATATATATGCTTCTGATTCATAATAATCCTAACTTATGTTACAATCACATTAGTCTAATACATATAACTTTGAGATTCAGCACAATTGGTTTAGAAAGGAGATATATTAGTAAATTACTATAGTATATGAACTATACTTTACTCAACATATATTTAGGATGGTTACATTAAAAGGTATTTCAATTAACATTAATGGCTTAAACAATCCTTGTAAAAGAGGAAGTTTGTTTAGATATCTATCATTACATAAATCCAATTTGATCTTTTCACAAAAGACACATTTTCTGAAAGGCAATATCAATAAATTAAGTACTAATAAATACAATGTCTTAACGAGTTCAGAACATTGTAAAAAGAAGAGAGGTGTTGCCATTCTTTGGAATAAAGTATTACCAATTCCTAAGTTAATTAAAACTCATCAAGATGATAAGGGGATGTTTTGTTTAGCCATAATAGAAAACAATAGAAAAATCTTCACATTGATTAATGTATATTGGATGCCAGGTATAGGTATTAATACTATAAAGCAACATCTAAACCAAATTGTTCTCCTAACAAAAGGAAATGTCACCATGGCAGGAGATTTTAATTGTATTTTAAAGGAGGGTGAGTCCAGCACACAGGGGAAAAGAAAAATAACTTCTCAAGCTAAACATTTAAATAATTTTATTGGTTCATATCATCTATTTGATATATATGAGCAAGCTGACACTAACTCATTACAATATACATTTTTCTCACATAGACATAATTCCTATTTTAGGATAAATAAAATATTGATTTATAATCAAATAATTAATGATTTAACTAATTCCAAGAATATTTCATGTCCGCTGTCTGATCATAACTCAATTACTTTTGAACTCTTCATTAATATAACATTTAATGTACAGATTAGAATTCCAGCATATCTTTCCCAACTACAAGACTTTAAAGAATTCCTGATTCAAGAAACCCAAAACTTTTTAGAACTTAATAATACTACAAATTCCTCAGATATATACATATGGGATGCCCTTAAAGCTTATTTATTTGGACAAATTAATACCTGGTACTATAATAAAAGGAAAGCTTGGGACAAAGACCTAAATGATATACAGTGCAAATTAGACAAATTAAAAATAAAATACAAAGATAAACTTATTAACACAAATGTGAGGGAAGAGATTGATAAATTAAATAATGAATACAAGGAAATATTAAATCATAAAACTAGAATTCGTTTGGAAAAATACAAATTTTTATCTTTCTCTATGAATCCTAAACATTTAAAGTATCTCAAAAATAAGACAAAAAGACTTAACAAACATAATCATATTAAAGAGACCTATTCTATAAAGAAAAAAAGAAAGTGTTTAATTTATCTGACATATTAATTGGATTTAGAGAACATTTTCTTAAACCCAATCAAAATAAAATCAAAATGGAATCCAAAGGTAAAATAAAAGAATATATTAGCAAAAATAATAAAAAACTTAGTAAACTACAAAAAGAGTATATAGACAAACCTATAACCTTCACTGATGTTCAGACTCAAATTAATAAACTCAAACTTAATAAAGCACCTGGCAATGATGGTATTATTCCTGAAATCTATAAATTTTTGCCCAAGACAGCCTTGGCTTTACTCCAAAATGTGTTCTTATTGGCCCAAAATGAATCCAAATCTCCCCCATCCTGGAAATATACATTTATTTCACCTATGTTGAAATCTAATAAAGACCCAAAGGATTGCTCTTCATATAGGCCTATCTCACTATTGAATATTGACTATAAAATGTTTATGAATATTTATGCTGAAAGACTGCAAAAATTCCTCCCACAATTAATAGATGAAGATCAAACTGTTTTTATTACTAATAGAAATACTTTTGACAATATTAAATGAACCTTAGCATTAATTAACTATTCCCCAAAAAAAAGAAAAAAGACCTAACTTTGATCAGCTTGGATATTAACTCTGCCTTTGATTTGGTAAGTTGGGATTATTTATTCATTTTACTTGACTGTTTAAATTTTTCAAATAACTTTATAAACTTGATAGAACACATATATCAGGGCTTCGGCATATATTAAAATTGGTACATACATTTCACAACGTATCCCCATTATTAAAGGAACTAAACAGGGTTGCCCTATATCTCCTTTGATATTTACGTTGGTAATGGAACCCTGGGCTAATGAAATACGGAATACTGAGAATATAGAGGGATTAACCATTAATGCAGATACCTCTTCTAAAATTCAGCTTTTTGCTGATGATGTTCTTATAACTACAAAAGGGAATGATTCTTCCATCACTTCTCTATTTGAATCTATGGATAGGTTTCAAAAAATATCTGGACTAGCTTTTAATGAAAATAAAACCAAAATTCTCCCCATTTATACAACTAAAAACAACATTAAAAAGAAACCTTATAAAAATGAGTTACTTACTGATCAACTTACTTATTTAGGAATTATTCTAGCCAAAGACATTAAAACTATAACACATCTAAATTACAATAAATGCTTTGAAAATATACAGATACTTAGATCTAATTGGAACACACTCTTTTTTACAATGGATGAAAGACTAACTATAATCAAGATGATAATCCTTCCCAAGATTCTTTACATTGTTCAAGCTTTATTACTACTTCCACCTAAATCTTTGATTAAGAAATTAAATTCAGTGTTATTAAGTTTTTTGTGGACACCCCAAAGACCTAGGATAGCTCTTAATTATCATATGAATAGCTGGACTAAAGGAAGAATTGCCTTCCCAAATCTAGACCTGTATTTCATTTCAGCCATAATCAGGGCTTTGTCTCTATTGATGGACTTAACTTATTCAGCCAAATGGAAATTTTACTTTGAATTAATAAGTGTGGAGCTTATAAAACTGATTTACTTAATAACCCTATGTTATGGATTATAAAATATTTTTTTCTACTCACACTATCTCAAAACTCTCTTCTAATTATATTTCCAATATTTTAATAACTTTTAGAAACTTTATATACAAATATCCCATGTATAAAAACTGGATTTTTTTATATTTCCTATAGCCTTTACTCAAGATATCATAATTTCTTCTGATTTCTATAAAAATTTACTTCTCAAACAAAAAGAGTTAATATATTGGTTTCAGATGATCTCTGATAGGTAAGTCAAAACTTTACAGATGCTTACATAATAATATGATTTAGATGAGAACACTTGGCTACATATACAAACTTTGAGACAGATACTATTAAATAACATTTTTGGTGGATTATTTGGCATCGAATATACAACATAAATCCACTCATAAAGGTGCACTTTCTCATATTTATAGGATCATAAGAGAAGAAACCTATAGTAGTTCAGATAGCTATTGGAAATATTATCATAAAATCAATAACAAATTACCAAATGAACAAGATAAAGTATATATGCTGTAATCAGCTGGTAAAACTACATCTTCTCTTAAATGGAAATTATATACATGGAGGTTTATGTTTAGATAATTCTACACACCTCAAATTATGAACAAAATCAATAAAAATAACATATGTAAAATATGTAAATCAGAAGCTAATATTGGTTGGGCACATATGTTTTGTGATTGGTCTGAACTGAAAATATATTGGGAAAATATCAATAATATGTAACAAGCATTATTTACTGATTGTTTTTCTATAAAGAGATCTATGGTTCTCTTCAATACATCAATAGCTAATTGTGTTAAAAAAGTAAAACTTCCTATACTCTGGTCAATATTAGCAGTAGCCAGAAAGGTTATTACTAGAAATTGGATTTCTGAATCTCCTCCATGTTTTACAGAGTTTAAAACAGGTATTACAGAACTATGTCATTTATAAATGTTAACCATCAAATCTCGAACAACTAAGAAGACATATATGTATAATTTATGGGTGAGTTTACAAAATTTATTAAAAAAAGAGCAAACTGTTCATAGTACCTAGATATGTTTGAATAGAAATGTTTGTGTACAAAAGTGGATGCATTTATAAATACTTTAGTTATGTTATTTATTTGCATTTATATTATCAATTGTATGTTAAATCTCATGTGATCATTTGTCATACATGAAAATCAATAAAAGTTGTTATAATAAAAAAAAAAAAACACCCTGGCAGAATCCAAACATAAATAGGCTGTGCAATAAAAAAAAACTCAAAACCAAGATTTGGAAGTGCTATGTCCATCACGATAAAAACATTCTCACCAATTTAAGCACATAATTAAGAGGGCACTTTAAGTCTATTAAAGCCAAGTTAGCATCCCAGGCAAAGGACAACCACAAAGCTTTCTTTAGCAATGTCTGACACCTCAAACTGACAGATATAGGCATAAACCCCTATGTTATGCACTTGATAGCCAGGTGGCTTTCAGATAGGGCCCAGGAAGTTAGGATAGGTGAGACCACCTCCACAAAGAGAACTGTCACTGTTAGAGTCCCTCAGGACTGTGTGCTGGGTTTGCTCCTTTTTGGCATCTACATCTCAGAAGTTATGGCCAAAGTCAGAGGCCTCTGGCTAACCAAGTTTACAGTTGACTGCACACTCAATGCAGTCAAAGAATCCTCCCAAGACATAAACATCCTACTGGAAGGGCTAACATAGACATATGACTGGTGCCAAAGCCACAGCTTAAAACTCACTGCTAAGAAATGTAGTATAATACCCTTTTGGAAGTCAGCCACCCTAAAAAATTACCTCATCGACAGCACAACCCTAGACTAGAACCAGTTGTCAAGAATTTGCTTAAGTATATAGATAATAACCTGGCTTTTGACCAACATGTGTCTAAGGTAGTAGGGAAATCATTCTTGCTTAACTTATAAGCAAGGGCATGGCATCTAAGTCCCAAGAAATCATCATTCAGTCCCTTTGGTATGTACCTGACCAGGCGCATGCAACAAATGGAATGTCCACATACGTTCCTTACAAAAAGAATACAGGGCGTAAACAACATGACCTAAGCAGATTGCTTCAAAGCCCTTCCTGTATAATCAGTTTCCTTCAGAGTGCTGAGAGGTCATCTATGCCTGCCATACAAGGCATGCTTGAATTCCACTCTGATGGACATTTTGCATATCTGCAAAATGAATGGCATTAGAATTATTTGATCTACAGTCTTAAACTTTGTTTGTTACATAAATGGGACATAACGGAGGAACAGATGTGTCTTAGACAACTCCTCTTCTCTGGAGCAGGTTATCTATATGAAGCAGAGTTCTTCCCTGACCCTATTCAACAGAAATCTGGACCAGTGGATGGGAGATTAGAAATCCACCCCTGTTCTAGCACTTACATGCCTAATAGACAGAGGCAGCCTATAAATCTTGCCTAGCCTACTATTTATTTATTTTTTTAATATTTGTTAACCAGGAAAGTCCAACTTGGAACAAAGCCAATTTTCAGCAGAAGACTGGGGAGAACCACTCCATATGCATGTCTTTGTAACATGGGAGGAAACCGGAGCACCTGGAGGAAACCCACATGGATGCAGGGAGGACAAGCAGACTCTACACAGAAAACACTCCAGCTGAGAATCGAACTGGAAAACCTCTTGCCGTGAGGTGACAACACTACCACTGCACCACTGAACCATCCTGCATACATCCCTTAAAATAACCACTAAAGTATATAAACTTGCAGGATACAATTGGGATGCTTGGCTAGGCTTATAAAGGCCCCAGTGATCGTTAGTCTAGTATACACCTATGAACATATGAAACTATTTAGCCATGTTGAATGTTGGCTATTGGGGTGATTCTAACCAATGTATGTGTTTTTAGTATCATGCACTGATGGGATCTAAGTAGCATATTAGCTGTAAGTTTAGTTATTTTGTTGTAGTATTTTTCAGGCATAGTTACTTGGGTAGCTTGCAGGTTGATACATATAGGAGTGGCATATAGCAAGGTGAACAACAGTACTGTAGACACAATGATTTGCCTACTTTATGTTGTGCGTTTTGTTGATAGCTTGATTTATGTTGCGGTGAAACTTTATGACATCATCTATGATAGCCTCTAGGAGCTTGGAATGAGTGGCAACTTCAGTTTTGGTTTGGTCAGAAGAAGTAATGATGAAGAGAGGTTTCTTGTTCGAATATTGTTAGGTGCGAACAGAATAACTTTGGTCTTCTTTGAGTTTGAGAGTTAGAGTTACAGAGCCATGTTTCAATAGCACTGAAGGATTCATGTGTTTGGGAATTAAGTTGTTATGGGTTTTTAGCAGTGCAGAAGTCTGTGAAATCATCAGCACTTGTGATATATGGATTGTTTATGAAAACACTGAATACAAGGGACCAAAGACAAGTCCTTGATGTACCCCTGTGTGCACTGGGAAAAATGGAGAGATGTCATTTTTCTACTGTACAGTTTGATGTCTATTGCTGATGTATCTGTTGAATCAGCAGAGAGATGAGCATTGATGTTCTAGGGAAATGAATTTGTAGAGTAGATTTTGAAGAGGCACTGTGTCAAAAGCTTTTGCCAAACTAAGGAAAAATGCTGCTATTATGTCTCTGCATTCTTGTTGTTGATGGTGGTAGCAAGGCAGAGTAGAACTGTTGTACTGCTGTGGTGTGGCTTGAAAATATGCTGTGTGGGGCTTAGTGAGTTATTTGCGAAGCAGAAGAACTAGTCCTTCAATCCGAATACCTGTCCTTTGACTCTGAAATACCTGATAGAGCTGTAAAGTAGCAGCCTACCTTCAATTCTTAACCAGGCCTTTGCTATTATCAAAATGTCTTAACTGAGTGTATCAATCCATGCTTTAAAAGATAGAATTTATTTCTACAGTCTGACAAACGTGATCGCACAGGAATGCCAACACCCCCCGGCCGTGCAAATAGCATTCAGAATTTTAAAAATCATATGAAAAAAAGCATTTTTGCAGGGGTTCAGGCCTTCTTCACTCACTGACAAAGTGAGGTATTAACAAGTTTAAAGAAGTACAAAACTGATTTTCAGTTCATCATGAAATATAAAACTTGTCAGACTTGCATTCGTCAAGGTAATAAGCATGAATACACATCAAGAAAGTAATAACTGAATCTTTTTATTTTGGGAAAAATACAGAGTTCATAAAATCAGGTATGTATAAAGTAATAAATACTATAGAAATCTGTAGTGGTGCAATAACATTAAAACATTGTCTATGAACCACAAAGTTTATTTATTCATTTAACATTTGTTAACCGGGGAAGTCCGACTTGGAACAAACTAATTTTCAGTGGAGGCCCGGGGAGAAATGGGAGAAATGCTCCAGACACATCTTTGTAACATGGGAGGAAAACAGAGCATCCGGAGGAAAGCCACATGAATGCAGGGAGGACATGCAGACTCCACACAGAAGGCACCCCAGCCGAGAATCGAACCGGAGAACCTCTTGATGTGAGGCGACAATACTAACTCTGCACCATTGAGACACAAAACTGGGAGGCCAACGATATCAAAGTGAATACATTATTAAAACACAAAAACCCCCATATATTTCAAATCTGTAGTGCCTCGGCTACAACAAGCCTTTTACAGAGTAATTAATACATTTTTTCCTGACCCAAGTCCCCTCACAGCTGACCACAAAATCCTCATCCAGAGTACCTGTCTTCATTAACTAGGTCTGTTGAACCTGAAAATGCCTCCTGTAGACTTTGTCTAACCCATGTTTAGAGATGGTTAAGAGACTGAGGCATTTTGGGGCAGTGTGATATTTGCAGCTAAGGAAGATTTTTTTACTGTGTCCTAAGATCCCTGTCCCCCTGTCTACATGTGTATTTTTGTGATAGATGTGCAATGGGCTGGCTGGCAAATCATCCCACCTCTGTGATGATTAGGCAAGACGATTCTCCCCTGCATGTTCCAGATGACCATGAGGTGCACCTGTGTGACTTTCCTTCCCCCAGTCATGTGTACAGCCATGCTTCCTTTGCCAGTGTCTCAGATGCTTAAGTGAGCAATTGAATGTAAGTCACCTGGACCATAATAAGAGTTTTATCCTTCTATGTCATGGTGCTGGCTTACGCTAACATTAATACCTTATGCAGTGGTGAGGTTCACCTAGTGGGACAGCATGAACATTATCTAAATGAAACAGTGATTTAAGTATTTGAAAAATAGAAGAGCATTATGAACAAGAAAAGAACATCTGCATTCACAAAAAAGATAAAGTTGTGTCATTTTGGTGCATTGAGTCATATCATCTTATCACATGGAAACTGTAGGATACCCACAAATCCACATCAACTTGAAATAAACTCTTCCTGGAAATGATAACAGTCTCTTGGTGTCTTGTGGTTTATTGCTTATTGTGGTTCAGTAAGTCTTGCCACCAATCTCTGGGCTTTACAAATGTTCTGTAAGTTTTTTAAGTTGTAGTTCTTCGCATAAGCTGAAGCCGGCTTTACAACCTCAGTACCTGAATTAATAAAAGGCCTGTATTATTCCACATCTCAAACTTGACAAGTACTGTCAAATTCAAATGTGCCAGTGTGCTTAAACAAAAATACATTACAGAGATTGAGACAAACAAACCAATTCCAAATAAAATTACAGCACAATAAAACTGTAATAGTTAATGTTCTGTTTTTCTTTCACAGTGCTCAATGTGAAACATTAGTATAGATGCTGATAGCAGGGCATTTGCAAAGTTGCTTCACACTCACTAGAGCCAAACGCTACCTGTGCAGCAATTTAGATTACTTGGTTAAATGGTACTTGCTCTTTAAACATTTGACACATCCCAGTAATAATTTCTTGTCTCATCTAATCCCTGTTACTTTTGTGTATGGTTGAAGGTGGTTATGTAAACGTATTCATATAGGTTCCATTAAACCTGCCTACCCTACCTGTGAGCTTTACATTAACTCCAGTCCACCCATACCTCTCAACTCTCCAGATTTGTGCAGAATGTACAGATGATTGCCTAATATTTTTGGTCTGTTCCTATGGTCTTTGATCTGTTCCTCATAAAAGGTGTGGCTTTCTACCAAATCACTGAAGATTAAAATCAATAAATAATGACATACATTTGCATTTCAGAGTTCCCATCCTTCAGAAAATGCAAGCTAATATAAATCTTATTTTAGCAACTTTCTAACATCATAAGAGCAATATTTAAAATCTGTCCCTATTTATGGATCTTTGTCCCCCCATTATTTTAGGTTTGTCCAGATTTCTTACACTATGAGGTTCAGAGGTATGAACCCACCATCGTAAAGTGACAAAATATGTGCAGCCACTATAGTGTTTGAACAAGTCAGTAACACAGATTTTGTTGAACTCATTTCATTAGTCTAAAGGCCTACATATGAGGTTGGCAGCCTCATGGGTATTTACATAGCTTAGGAGTTATAGGTGTCACACCCCCTTCATGAGAGGTGTGGGGTGCGTTGCTCCCCAGTTAAAAACTCTGTGAATAGACATCCATTCTATTATTCTTGACTGAATAAGCTTCCATGGCAATATTTACTTATCCACTGTAATATGTATTTATATTACAGTTCCATCTTATTTGCTTAAGCTAGTAGGTAATGTAACTATGAAAAAACATATATATGTACATAATCTAATTTTCTTATGTCTGTTTATAAATCTAGATGTAGGTGTTTGATTATATTGTCAGTTTTGTAATCACTTGCATTTTGCTCTCTGCTAAATGGCTTGTGTTGTTAACTGAACACATGTCTGAGATAAGTTTACTTATTCACTTATCAAACAAGTAAACAACTGAAGATAGGGTGAGAGGTTGTTAATTCCCATGTGAGGCTCTCTTGTGGTGACTCTCTGCATTTTTCCAGGATTCTCACAGACTGCACTGGATACAGCACAGTATTTATGTAACCACAGATTTATTTGGTTATTAACTGCCAAGTCTGACATTCAGGTATGGTTGACCTCTCCCTTAGCAGAGACTAGATTAATGTTTCCCATCACTGTCGTGAGAGCAGCCAGGTTTGAAGGTAATTTACAAATCTCTGTACAAGGAACTTTCTACCGTCACTCATTGTACTTGGCTTTCAGTGCCTTTTCTTCAGTCCTTGGGAATTTTTATTCACAGTTAAACTACAGACTGAATGTTGCATATTTTCATATTGTAGGTATGCTATATTATGGGTTGTCTGGATAAGTTTGTATATAATCAGTGGTAAAAATCATAATTTTAACTTTAGTAATGCAGTCAGGTGTTGTCAAATGCAGCTGTACATGTCAAGGTTTGTAAGGACTAAAGACTGTAGATGGGAGATCTGACTGTATGGCTTTTTATCCAAGTGCAAGACAGCATAGAGGTAAGCTCTTTTATTTTACCTTGTAGACATTTTATTGTGTAGTAATTTGATTTGTCACATATGATGTACTTTGATTTTGGGTCAAGGGAGTTAGAGAAATAAATGCTAAGCTTTTATGAGGTTTATGTTTTACATCTTTTCTCTGGGTCCCAAATGAGAGCTAATATTTTCTTTTTACTTCTGTGATTCCAGCAATGCTTGTGCAGAAGGTTTCTTTGTGTTTGTGTGTGTATTTGTAATTTGACCTTAACTACCATGCTGTAGGTTTCCTAGCTGAAGGGAAAAATCAGTAAAGTCAAAACTCAATGCTATCTGTCCAGAGGCTCTTATTGGCCCAGAGCCTCTTGTGGGTCCAGTGGCAAAAATACCAGCATTGTATGTTTGAGGGTTTGTGTTCAAGTCCTAATGAGAGCTGATAATTTCCGTTTACTTTTGCGATTCTCTATGTTTTTGTGACTCTTAAGTTAGTACACACACACACACACACACATATATATATATATATTTATATATATATATATATATATATATATATATATATATATGGTGATTGGGGGTGTGGCACCTCACATAGATGGGAAAAACTGAGAATTGTTTTCTGAGCAGTGGAAGAAAAAAGAGAGAGAGAGTTGAATGGTGATCAGGGTGTTTTTAGTACAAGGAAATTTAGAAAAGTCAGTGATAACCTGTTAGTCCTTTTCTTCTTTTAATGAAAAATCAAATGGAGTAGATGATCACAAGCTGTGTTTTCTCTTAACAGCACTTCAGCTTCTATACATACTTTTGTTTCATTTTCTCAGTATAATGGATGCACTTGCATAATTCTTAACTTAGTGAATCATTCTTGTTTATCTGTAGCTGGGACTAGTGAGGTGTTATTCAAAAGCCAAGTGCACTATCCCGCCCATGTACTCCATCAGTTTCACTCATTGCTCAGGCATGCTGTGCTGTGAGAAAAATAGCTGTTTTGTTGAAATGAGGTTACCTTCTCTTGGGATAGAAGCACATTTCTGTCTGCACCTAAGCTTGGCTATGCATGGCTTTCCCTGCATTTTATTGACTGCAAATTCCCTGAAGCATTAATTGGCCAAAACACACAGAATCCTTCAGCTGATGAAAGCAAGTAAGTTTGCAGGAGAAGCAGTAAAACAATTCTCAAGTATCAGCCAAGCCCCTTAGACTTCAATGACCCTACATGTCTCTCCCTGTCATTTCTCAAGTGTGACAGCTGCATAGATTCATAATTTGTAGTTTTATTTTAATTAAATAATCAATGTATTTATTAATTCATTGTTTTAATTATCCATATACACAGCTGATAACTGGATGGAGAAACTGGTCAAAAGATCTTTTTCAGCCAGAATCTGGGCTGAAAGTTACGAGAATATGTAAATAAACAACTAAATAATTGAAGTGTAATTGCATGTTAGAATATTACAAACATAAATACAGTTCAAAGAGTGCAAGATTATATCAAGAATTTAATAAAAATTAAGAAATTAGCCAAAATATTATCATTGCAAAACACTCATAAGACAAGAGTTACTAAAATGTGCCACCCAAGTGTGTGCCTATTTTTGTTCTGCAAAAAGGGTATGACCATAGTAAATAAGAAGTCAATAAATTGGAGAAGGAATGCAGAAAACATAGAAAGTGGGATTAACAGGCATAAAGCAGTAATGAAAAGTGCAACATAAGAACCAAATTGTATGACTAGGTAGTCTTCAAACTGTAAGAAATAAATATGAAAAGTGCTGGTCTAAGACTTTTGAAGCATTAATTAATGTGACTAATAAAACTCTGGAATAAACTCCCACTTCACATGAAGCAGAGCTCCTCAATGACCCTATTTAAGGACAACATTGACAATTAGATGGGTGACCGTAAATTCACCATGGGGGTGGCAACTATGTCCCTCATGGACAGGGGTAGTCAGTGCTGATTATAGAATCGATCTGCTAACAATGACCATCTAACTATGGTCACTTAAGGCACACAGGGTTTTACATGGCTAGGCTTATAAATGCCCTAGGGCCATTAGCCTAGTAACCTCCTATGAACCTATATATCTAAATAGGGCTCTACATTTCCCATATTTTATACTTCATCCTGCATTAATGGAGTTTTGGATTTTGTTTTTATCTTATTGTTGCATCATTAACATTTTCGCACTGCATGAAGATGTAATGATGAGTCTTACTGGCTCTTCCATATGAACCTTTCATGTTCTGAAGGTTCAAAATAGTACAAGCTCCTTCTCTAGTATCTACGAATGAGACATTAATTTAATTTAAAATATGATTTGCAATTCTCTGTTTGGAATTTCAGTCATTTTATTTAAACAGCTGCTTTATTGTCTTTGGTAACTAATGAAAGGCATATATAGATTTTCTTTGGTTACTCAGAGTTTTGATGTAACTAAATAACTTTGGGAAAACTGTGGTCATGGTACATACCATTAATGGGGCAATATGTGTGTAATGGCTTGGATATTCGTAGTTCAATATTGACCATATGTTAACAGTTCCTGCGTGGAATGATTTTCCAGTGTTACTGTGATGACTGGGGAGAGATGGGCAAAGGCTGCCAACCTAGTCAAAAAGAATTTGATACCTAATTCTATCAACTGTATAAATAAATGTAAAATACAGGCTTGTGTTTTTAAATGTAAGAAAACACTGTAAAATGTGAACTTCAAGATTATTGCAACAGTGCCATCTGCTGTAAGGAAAACCAAGCCAAGTATGTGTCTTTCTAAGTTGAAAAGATCTTATGACTCACTTTAATGTTTTACAAGGCAGCTCCAGTGCGGCTGGATGAAGGTTTCATGCCCATTGTTTTAAAGCTAAAGTTTATGACCAGAATTTAGATGTGAAAGGTGCTTTATTGCTCTAGTTTCTGTTAGAATATACATGTGAAATGTCTTCTATTGTTGTAAGTTTATGTGCAGGTGTTAGATTGCTAAATAATGCAGTTTGTTGCCTGGGAAAACCTAAGTGTCAAAAATGATGTAATTTGGGAAGGGACCCAGCAAACATGTTTGTTAGTAGTGTTCAAATACTATTTCTTACAAGAGACTGGAAGCATTTTGATCTTGGATAACCAGCTTATCAGTACTCTGCCTTATGCTCACATGTAAGTTTTAGCACTGTGATTTATTGTAGGAATAGTTAAAGCTAGTAAAAATTAATTAGGTATTTTTATTTGAAATCATACCTGTCCTACTGCATTATTTTAAGTTTCTGTGTGATCTCTGAACTCTTAGATATCTCTGTGGTGTAGTAGTTTTGTCTTGTGTTTTAATTATTTATTATTAAATATTTTTAAAACCTTCTACATGTGGCCGATTTGTGTAGAGATAAGCTCTAGAGTACATTGCATATTTATAGAGGTTATTGTAATAGGCCACTCTAAATTAAGCCTTGACTGTTAGTCATACTACCATTGGATATTAATATTGCACAGCAATAATTGGACACCCTTTTAAGGGCCTTTTAGTAGCTGATATTATTAACTGGGTGGTGGCAGTAATTACTACTGTATAGTCTGGGTAAAGGGGCACAGTTGAAGAATCTGTGTCAGCCTTTCCCAGGAGTGTCTGTGAAGTTGTATAAATACTTATCTCAAAGTGTGTATGTGTTGTGTCAGCTACTTGGCAGGGACACGAAGCACTGGTTGGACAGAGAGGGTACTGGAGGTTTTTAGCTTGCCTAGTTGGGCTGAGACCTGGACCCTATAGCTGTGCCAGTGGGGAGTCTTATTGGGTACCTGGTGGGCAAGGGAACAACCAGCCCCAGCCTGACTGTGATCTCTGTTTGCACTTAAGGGAAATTGTAGTTTACTGTGTGTATTAGTTATTCTTTTCTCTTCTATGAGATGACATCCCTGGTGTTAGTGGTGAGGATTGAGGCTCCTTGATTGCTTGGCCAGGACACGGTCATCACAAGTGTTTGGCAGTGGTGGGATCTACTTCACATACTAATTGGCTTGTAGTGGTGTGGGGTAGAGCGAATTCTTGTAGCTTATGTACAGTGATCTCTAAATGTGTTTTGTACTCTAAAACAGCCACGCAGTGTATACTCAGGGTTCAGATCACAATTGTTTCATTTCTTTTGTTAGCTTAGTGTTAGTCAGGGTGAGCAGGCAGCATGTCAGCAGAAGTGTATGGAAAGCTGACAAGGAGCCAGCTGGCGGAGATGTGCCAGGCTAGGGGACTAGTGCATGGAAACCCAATTAAAGCAGACCTGATTGCAGCCTTGGTTACAGCTGCATCAGAAAACAGCAGCCTGGAGGACAATCAGACTGACAGTGGAGATACAATATCCTCAGAGAATGGAAAGCTCAACCTTTCTGCAGTGGAGTTAAAAATCCAGCTGAAGCTAAAGAGACTTGAGTTGGAGGCCAGGTGTATGGAAGCAGCCAAGAAAATGAAGAGTTTACAAGCTGAGGAAAATGAACGGCAGAGGAGGCATGAAAGGGAAATGCTGACTCTTTGCCAGAGTCATGGAGGTAATGGGGAAGGGAGTAACTGGACCCCAGAAGCACAAACGGTCAGTAAATTTCTTTCACAGTTTAAAGAAGAGGATAATTTTGATAGCTTCATTCATATGTTTGAGCAGGTATGTAAACAGTATGAAGTTGACCAAGGGCTCTGGGTAAGGTTCCTGACCCCCTTACTCCATGGTAAAGCTGTAACCTCTTTAGAAAAAATGCATGACACTGACTGTTTTGATTATACTGCTGTAAAAATACATTTATTAGAATGTTTTAAGCTAACACCTGAAATGTATAGGAAAACATTTCATGAGCATAGACACAAGGCAGATGAAATTGTATGTGAATATGTTGCTGAACTGAGCACTTATTTTCATAGCTGGGTGAGTGGATGTCAGGTCACCACTTTTGAAGGGCTGGCAGACCTTTTGGTAAGGGAACAGGCCCTTAGCACTTTGCCTGAGGACATGAGGATCTGGTTAGTTGATAGACAGTGTACTACTTCAGAGGAGTTGGGGAGGAAGGGAGGCCTATACCTAGCAAGCAGAGCAGCCCTGCACAGGAAAGGGACCCCCAGTACTGCTCATGGAACTAAAGGAACCCATGGTGGGCATCACAGACTGCCACAACAGAATCCGCCAGTAGCCGGGGAAGCCACTAGTCCAGGTACACGTCCAGGAGCTAGGGTTAAATGTTTTGAATGCAACCAGTGGGGCCATGTGGCATACAGGTGTCCACGGAGGCAAGGTGGGGAACCAAAGGTGAGGGAGCCAGTAAGTGGGAAAGACAAAATACCATCAGTGTGTTGTCTTGAGACAACAGGGGTATGGAACTACCATCCTGCAGATGTCCTGAGAGGGAAGGATTTGGATGAGGCAGTACTATCTACTTATGTAGTTACATGCAGTGAGGCTAGGAAACAAACATGTGGGTCTGGTAGCCTGGGAGAGACCCAGACAGACTGCATACTTGTAGCCAGGACTGCTGAGGTGGTTATTTCAGGGACGGAGGTATGCTGTAGTAGTGAGACTGAATGTGAGCCACAGCTGCTTGTGGGTACTGATATTCCCTTGGACAGGGTAACTGCAAAGGTAGAGGTGAGTAGTAGTACCCAGGCTGACAGTGACGCACCACTGTCCGAGGATGCCAGACTTCCTGTGGAAGGGGAGCTGGGAAGGGTTACAAGGAGAGACTTGAGGCAGACTCAGCTCTCAGACCTTACATTGCAAGACCTGAGGCAGATAGCTAGGGAGGCACCTGATTCTTAATGGAAGAGGGAATCTGTATAGTGGAACAAAGGGTTACTGTACAGAGGGTGGACCCCTGAGGGAGGGCTAGAAGGTAAGAGAGTACAGCAGTTGGTAGTGCCTAGAGCTTACCATCTGGCACTTCTAGCCATAGCCCATGATATTCCCTTTGCAGGTCATATGGGCATAAAATGTACAAAGAGGCATATTATGCAAAACTTCTATTGGCCTGGAATTTCCAGAGATGTAACAGGGTACTCTAGGACCTTTGAGCAGTGCCAAAAGTTAGGCAAGGCAGGAGACAAGGTAAGAGCTCCTTTGATGCCTTTGCCTGTGATTGAGGAGCCATTTCAGAGGGTAGCTATAGATATTGTTTGTCCTCTGAGTACCCCAATTTCCACAGGGAAAAAGTATATCCTAGTGATTGTAGATTATGCTACACAATACCCTGAGGCAGTGGCTTTGTCCTCCACTGAAGCCGAGAAGGTGAAAAATGCTTTACTAGAGATTTTCAGCAGGTTAGGTTTCCCAAAGGAAATACTGTCTGACAGAGGTGCCAGTTTTATGTCAGACCTGCTGGCTTGTCTGTGGAAGTCCTGTGGGATGAAGCACATGAAGACCACCCCCTACCATCCCCAGACTAATGTTCTTGTTGAGAGGTTAAACTCTACAATCAAGTCCATGCTATGGGCATTTGCAGAACAGTTTAAGAGGGAGTGAGACAAATATTTGCCCCATCTGTTGTTTGCTTATAGAGAGGTTCCCCAGGAATCCACAGGTTTTTCACCCTTTGAGTTGCTGTGTGGGCATAGGGTGAGGGGACCTCTAGATTTAATTTGAGATGAGTGGGAAGGTGAGTGTGAGTCTTACACGGAGTCTGTTGTGGCATATGTTCTGAATCTCAGAACAAGGCTCAGGGAACTCATGGGCCTGGCCCAGGAGAACCTGGCAGAAGCCCAACAACAGAAAAAGGTGTGGTATGACAGGAATGTTCGAGGTAGAGAGTATGCTGTAGAGCAGCAGGTGATGGTTCTCATTCCTGTCAGACACAACAAGTTGCAAGCAGCTTGGGAGGGACCCTACAAGGTGATAAGAAAGGTAAGTGATGTTAACTACATGGTAGAAGTGCTAGGCAGACAACAGGGGCACAAATTGTACCATGTTAACATGATGAAACCTTACCATAATAGGGAGGCCCTTGTGCTGAGCATTTTCAGTGGATTGCAGGAGGACTCTGAGAGAGATTTGGTGACTGATCTCCTCAGTGAGGCTTGGGCTGACACCGCGGTGGAAGGGGTAGCAGTGTCCCAGCAGCTATCTCCTACCCAGGTTTGAGAAATCCGAGCAGTATTGCAGGAGTTTGGGGGCATGTTCACCGGGAAACCAGGGAGCACCCACCTGATGAAGCACCAGGTGGATACAGGACCCCAAAGGCCTATCAGACAGGCCCCTTATAGGGTGTCTGAGAGAGTCAAACAGACTCTGAGGGAGGAGGTACAGGAGATGTTGGAACTAGGGGTGATTCAAGAGTCCAACAGTCCCTGTGCCTCCCCAGTGGTACTGGTGCCAAAGCAGGATGGCAGCACCAGGTTCTGTGTGGATTACAGGAAATTAAATAGTCACACAGAGGCAGATGCTTACCCCATGCCTAGGGCAGATGAAGTCCTAGAGCAGCTGTGTGGGGCTAAGTATCTTACAACCATTGATCTTACCAAGGGTTACTGGCAGGTGCCCTTGACTTCCAGAACTTGAGAGAAGTCAGTCTTTGTGATTCCTTTTGGCTTGTATGAGTTCACAAAGATGCCCTATTAGATGAAGAATGCCCCAGTGACTTTTCAGAGGCTGGTAGATCATATCTTAGCAGGAGCAGTAGGATTTGCCCTTGCTTACATGGATGATATTGCTATATACAGCCATTCCTGGCAAGAGCATTTTCAGCATATTACAGAGGTGCTGGGCAGACTACAGAGGGCAGGGTTGACCATTAAGCCGAGCAAATGTCAGGTGGGTATGGCAGAGGTCTCCTACCTAGGGCATAGAGTGGGGAGTGGTAAGATAAGGCCAGAACCTGCCAAAGTGGAAGCTATTCAGGCATGGCCTGCACCTGTTACCAAAATGTAGGTGAGGGCATTATTGGGGACAGCAGGGTACTACAAAAAGTTTGTTCCCAATTATAGTACCATAGCTGCTCCCCTTACAGACCTGACAAGAAAGAACAGGCCAGATAAGGTAGTGTGGACCCCAGTATGTGAGCAGGCATTTCAGAAGCTTAAGGAAGCTTTGGGAGGACCCCCTGTGTTGGCCAGTCCAGACTACAGCAAAGACTTTGTTGTGCAGGTGGATGCTTCAAACTATGGGGTGGGGGCTGTACTTAGCCAGATTTCTTCAGAGGGAGAAGAGCACCCAGTGGTGTATCTCAGTCATAGGCTCCAACCCAGGGAGGAATGCTATGCAGCGATAGAAAAGGAATGTCTAGCCATAGTGTGGGCATTACAAAAACTTCAGCCTTATCTGTATGGAAGAAAATTCACTGTGATAACAGATCACAACCCTCTAACATGGTTAAACAGAGCCAGTCAGCAAAATACCAAGTTGCTAAGATGGAGTCTGGGGTTGCAAGTATATATGTCAGTGCAGCACCGCATTGGGAGTAGCAATGCCAATGCAAATGAGCTCTCAAGACAGGAAATGGGGTGAGGTACACCCAGATAGACCTGACACTCTCAAGTGATGTTTCTCAAGGGGCACTTGAAAAACTTGCTTGAGTTCCCGGGGGGGGGTGACGATTGGGGAGAGATGGGCGAAGGCTGCCTGCCTAGTCAAATAGAATTTGATACATAATTCTATCAACTGTATAAATAAATGTAAAAAACAGGCTTGTGTTTTTAAATGTAAGAAAACACTGTAAAATGTGAACTTCAAGATTGTTGCAACATTGCCATCTGCTGTAAGGAAAACCAAGCCAAGTATTTCAAATATGTCTTTTTAAGTTGAAAAGATCTTATGAATCTCTTTAATGTTTTACAAGGTGGCTCCAGTGCGGCTGGATGAAGGCTTCATGCCCATTGTTTTAAGGCTAATGTTTATGACCAGAATTTAGATGTGGAAGGTGCTTTATTGCTCTAGTTTCTGTTAGAATATACATGTGAAATGTCTTCTATTGTTGTACGTTTCTGTGCAGGTGTTAGATTGCTAAATAATGCAGTTTGTTTGCCTGGGGAAACCTAAGTGTCAAAAATGATGTAATTTTGGGAGGGACCCAGCAAACATGTTTGTTAGTAATGTTTACAAGAGACTGGAAGCATTTTGATCTTGGATATCCAGCTTTTCAGCACTCTGTCTTATGCTCACATGTAAGTTTTAGCAGTGTGATTTCTTGTAGGAATAGTTAAAGCTAGTAAAGATTAATTAGGTATTTTTCTTTGAAATCAGACCTGTCCTACTGTATTATTTTAAGTTTCTGTGTGATCTCTGAACTATATCTCTGTGGTGTAGTAGTTTTGTCTTGTGTTTTAATTACTTATTATTAAATATTTTTAAAACCTTCTACCTGTGGCTGATTTGTGTAGAGATAAGCTCTAGAGTACATTGCATACTTATAGAGGTTATTGTAATACGCCACTCTAAAGTAAGCCTTGACTGTTAGTTATACTACCACTGGATATTAATATTGCACAGTGATAATTGGATGCTCTTTTAAGTGCCTTTTAGTAACTGATATTAACTGGGTGATGGCAGTAATGGGTAAAGGGGCACAGTTGGATAATCTGTGTCAGTCTTTCCCAGGAGTGTCTGTAAAGTTGTATAAATACTTATCTCAAGGTGTGTGTGTGTTGAGTCAGCTATTTGGCAGGGACACGAAGCACTGGTTGGACAGAGAGGGTACTGGAGGTTTTAGCTTGCCCAGTTAGGCTGAGACCTGGACCCTATAGCTGTGCCAGTGGGGAGTCTTATTGGGGACCTGGTGAGCAAGGGAGCAACCAGCCCCAGACTGACTGTGATCTCTGTGTGCACTTAAGGGAAATTGTACTTTACTGTGTGTATTAGTTATCCTTTCCTCTTCTAGGAGACAACCTCCCTGGTGATAGTGGTGAGGACTGAGGCTTCTTGATTGCTGGGCCAGGGCACGGCCGTCACAGTTACTAATAATTTTCTAAAGTAGTATGCAGTCTTTAGACCTCTTAGTCCACTGTGGGGCAGTGAGGAACTACAAAGATAGATTAAGCCTGTACTGTAATTGCACAAGACCCATTAGAAATAAATTAATCATTTATGTGGCGATCAAAGAGACTAACTAACAAAGACTAAATAAATCAAAAGTAAGACCAGGGGAGAAAGCTTGTTAGAAACAAAGAGCTTTATCTTTCTGTCCTGTATTGTGAGACATTTTTATTGCTCTAGCTCATCATACATGGTGAGGCAACATGGGTGAGGGCTGCATGAGACAGCGTATAGAGTACTAAAAAAAGACCATAAGCACAGTGACACTGTATCATTTGTCTGTGTATTCAGTACGTATGTATATAATTTTGTGATATGTTATACTTACTGGAGATGTTCTGGATGTTTCATATGGGTAATGCATGGAGTGGCACAAACCTGTAGATCTGAGACAAGGTGATATTTAAGCTCTTAATCTAACGCTAGACTTTTTGAACTTTTCCACAGGGGTAGGCAGTTGCCAGTCTTTTGAAAGGTTAGTAATTATTTTTCATTACTAGAAGTGACTCTGAAGATCCCAGAGAGACTACATTTGTGAAGTAAAGTGCTGATTTTAATTCTGATTATTAGTATCCCATAGGTTAAGAAGGGACGTGATGATTAGTGAACAGCAGCATGGTTTCATGCCAGGAAAGAGCACTACAGATGCGATGTTTGCTCTGAGAGTGTTGATGGAGAAGTACAGAGAATGTCAGAAGGAGTTGCATTGTGTTTTTGTAGAATTAGAGAAAGCATATGACAGGGTGCCTAGAGAGGAGTTGTGGTTTTGTATGAGGAAGTCAGGAGTGTCAGAGAAGTATGTAAGAGTGGTACAGGATATGTACGAGGCTAGTGTGACAGTGGTGAGGTCTGTGGTAGGAGTGACGGATGCGTTTAAGGTGGAGGCGGGGTTACATCAAGGATCAGCTCTGAGCCCTTTCTTATTTGCAATGGTGATGGACAGGTTGACATAGATCAGACAGGGGTCCCCATGGACTATGATGTTTGCAGATGACATTGTGATCTGTAGTGAGAGTAGGGAACAGGTGGAGGAGACCCTGGAGAGATGGAGATATGCTCTAGAGAGAAGAGGAATGAAGGTCAGCAGGACTAAGACAGAATATATGTGTGTGAATGAGAGGGAGGATAGAGGAATGGTGAGGATGCAAGGAGTAGAGGTGGCGAAGGTGGATGAGTTTAAATACTTGGGGTCAATAGTTCAGAGTAATGGTGAGTGTGAACGAGAGATGAAGAGGAGAGTACAGGCAGGATAGAGTGGGTGGAGAAAAGTGTCAGGAGTGATTTGTGACAGACGAGTACCAGTTAGAGTGAAAGGGAAGGTCTACAAGAGGGTAGTAAGACCAGCTATGTTATATGGGTTAGAGACAGTGGCATTGACAAAAACGCAGGAGTTTGAGCTGGATGTGGCAAAGTTAAAGATGTTAAGATTTGCACTGGGTGTGACAAGGGTGGACAGGATTAGGAATAAGTATATTAGAGGGTCAGTCCAGGTTGGAAGGTTTGGAGACAAAGCCAGAGAGCCAAGATTACGTTGGCTTGGACATGTGCTGAGTACGGATGCTGAGTATATTAGAAAAAGATGCTAAGGATGAAGCTACCAGGTAACAGGAAAAGAGGAAGGCCTAAGATAAGGTTTATGGATGTGGTGAGAGAGGACATGCAGGTGGTTGGTGTGACAGAGCAAGATGCAGAGGACAGGAAGAAATGGAAACAGGTGATCCGCTGTGACGACCCCTAATGGGAACAGCCAAAAGAAGATGATGAGTATACCATAATCCATCTGGAAGTTGGAGTGATTATACTATTTGCTATGCAAATTGTAAAGTAATTAGGTTCTCAATTTTTTTGTCTGGTTGTACCTACATAGTTTTCTATCTCCAAATTGTAGTGCACTATCTCCTACAATGTCGAAGAAATGGGAAAAATGGGGAACACTTACTAACAGCTTATTAACAACTTCAACTATTAAAAGTTATTTTTATTAATTAATTAATTAATTTTATTTATTTATTTACTTTTGTTTATTGGGAAACTCCAACTGGATGCAGGTTCTTTTTCAGCGGATGCCCTGGGAGAAAAGCTCCAAATCATGTACATGATAAATACAGATACAAAGTTGCAGCAATAGTAAACAACATTACAGATTGTTGGCTTTAATACAATAACAAGATATTGATTATCAACTGTATATACAGTAAATGTTGCAAGTTAAGATAGTTTCTTAATGTGATTCGGTGTTATTTACTATGGATATTAGTTTAAAAAAAGTCCTTAACTCTGAATATATGACAGACCCTTTCAGTGTGGAACAATGAGGGACACAAATCTTGCAAGACTCAGATTGAGGAATATTCCTCATATGTGAAGTACACTTGAGAGGTATGTGTTGCTAGTCTTCCTGTGACTTTGTCTGGATTTTCAATGTTTGCAGGTTGAGAGTTATGCATGGAAATGAGTCATATTAATACATAACTAGTACGACTAAGGATCATGCAACAAAGCAGTTTCAACAACTGCTCAACTGAGTGCCTCTCCCTAGCCTATGCAAGTAGGTAATGTAGAAAGTCACATATTCCCTGCCCCTAGTTATCCACAGACCTACACCCAGACATAATAATTATTCATCTATGAATTTGTAATTTGATAATCAAGTATGTGGCCTTATTAAAGGGCCATTTTTAACCATGACTCAGACTACACATGAAAGACAGTAAGTGACAACATAGAATAGTACAGTATACACTTAATACAAAATACTAATTACACTTACTATAGCATACACTTAGTTTAGAAGTGCAGCATACAGATAAAGAAATATTAGCTGGTGTGAATTTGAGACGTGTACGTTTAGGAAGGGAGTGCAGTGGAGCCTGTCAGTTAACACAGAGGCTTAAGGTTATGAGCTGTTTATAAGCTGCTTCCTGTAGTCCACGATTTTGTACCCTTAGCTATCATTTGAGCAAGTGACTTAACTATGGTATAATTGGGAAATTGGTGTAGGGTCCTCAGTTGTCTTCTTGACTGCATGTTTAGTAACTATGTCTGGGTTTGTCATTACGTATGTATTGATGTAGTGATTTTTTTAATCTTCAAACTCAGTCGTATCTCTTTGCTGACTTATCGTGCAGAGGAATGCTTAGCCAAGCAACTATCTGACAGGGAAGGCTGCGTAAAGCAGAGTTGCTGTATTTTGCTACTCTACTGTACTCAGCCTCCCCCATCAAATAGTACTGGCCAGAGACTGCCACACAGATAACCGCATTTGCACAGGAAGTCAGATACTCATACACACACACACACACACACACACACACACACACACACACACACACACACACACACACACACACACACACACGTGCACACACACGTGCACACACACACACACACACACACAAAATCCACATCTTGTGCCATTACACAGGCTCTTTATCCATATCAACCACAAGCCACTTCAAACATTGGGCACCAAATACACACTGGCACACACAAACATGCTGCCACAATAAACTTCCATCATAACTCTCAACTATCTTGGTTTTAGCAGAATGTCCAGATTTTTGCCTCATATTTTTCATCTGTTCCTCATGAAATTTTTGGCAAATAAAGGAGGGCTGATATCTCTAAATAAGGACACGTATTTGACTTTCAGACTTAATAACCTTCAGGGAATGCATGCTAACCTATATGATGCCAGCAACACCCAACCAATTCATGTTAACACAAAACCTGTTATCCTAGCAACTTTCCAAGGTTATAAGAGCAGTATTTAAAATCTATCCTTATTTTTGAGTGTTTGTCTCCACATTATTATAAGATTTGTCCAGACCTCTTGTGCTAGGAAGTTGAGAGGTGCAATCACACTAATGGCTCATACACTATTCCAGTATCTACAGATATATACACTGAAAGACACACACACACACACACACACACACACACACACACACACACACGCACACGCACACGCACACGCACACGCACACATGCACAGCAGCATGCAGGAATATACCTTTGCATACATACTTGCACAAACACAGACTACACAGCAGTACTTAACCTTGAACTGTACTCTGAGCAGGATGAATTGTTCCATTGAAATGCATATATGCACTGACACTAATTACATTGTTCACTTACACATTTTCTGAACTGTAAAAGAAAAAAGTTGGTTTGCAAATAAGGGGTGATCTGTTACATAAAATGTACTGCACTGCTCTACACTAATCTTGCATGCTGTGGACATCTATGAATTACCAAACTAAGGAAGAATCTTTGTAGAGTAATGCACTAGGATGCCAAAATGTCTAATTAGCATAAGCCAAGCCCACCGATTACTGTCTTTCCATACAGCTACAAAATTTTGTTGCTCAGTATACTAATGTTTTGGTAGATACTGAACAACAGGGCAATTATAATTCATTATCCTCTTGCACACAGCGCAAAACCAGCTGCACGGCTTTGTACAACACTCATGCTATCGATGAATTCCACCAGTATTTCAAATGTATAAACTCCAGAAGCAGAATATTAAATTTCCAGCTACTGCAGCTTGTTTACTAGGTAGAAAAATGAACAGAGTAGGTGGGCAGTATGCCCCAGTCTGTTGCAATATGTTGTCTTTATACCCTCAGAATAGTGATTTCATTCCATGATCATGTGCAGTCCAGCACTGAAATTTCCTCAAACATTACAAAATGTAATTCACTGAAACTGCAGTGCCATATTTCTGGGGAGGAGGAAAAGCACATGTGGCTGGGATTAGGAAACTAACAGATGTGATCATGTGACAGGTGTCACCTTGGCTACTAGTATACATGTGTGGAATATCTGTGCTCAGTATGTTACATTTTTGAATTGTGACTTGAACTGGTAAAATTAAAGGACAGGATAGTGAAAATGGGTAGGTATGAATATTTAGACTCAAAGCAGTAAAATGTAATGACTGGGCTCTAAACATTTTTGATTCACATGCTGTTAGGTAAAATCTGTAGGATGAATGGCTTTAAGTTCCTCGTCCGTGCATTAAAAACTTAAGTGAGGATACTCCTAATGCAATTTTCTTCTTCTGAATAGCCCATGGATATGATTTTAGGCTGATTTCTTTGGCATTTTGTATTGCAGTGATATTAGGCTAAGTAGTTTTAAATAAATTCACTCTCTTTATAAACAAGTTCACGAAAAAATGAAAGACAAAATTAACAAATGGGCTTAGAACTAAGCTATCAAAAATTCAGTTGTTTTCTAGGAAAACATAATCTATTTACTTAAAAACATTATCTTTAATGTATTCTAATGCTATGAAACACAACTCAAGGTGTCATTTCTGAATGCAGGTGAAGTTGTCTTATCTTAAGAAGTTTTGATAGTTTTTAATACTGTCACATTTGACATGGTCTGCTATTCACTGTACCTGCTAACATGAAAACTAGATGCCGTAAAAGGTATTATTTTGCATCCTTTTGCAGAATATATGTGCAGCTATTGTGACAATAGCAGTTCTACAACTCTTATCCTTTGGGAATAACTGGAAATTAAACAATTTAATAAGTCTAGAACAGATTAGTATTTTTGTTCACTGTTCCTTTTAAACGCATATATGCAAGGCTAAGACATTCTGTGAAAGGGTTATAGGGTTCACATGTAAGGTTGCCACCTTTTCAGATGCTAAATGAGGGACAGCCCTTGTTGAGGTAAGAGGTTTTGCAGGGTAACAACATTAAAGACATTTTTCACTTCATTACTAAAATAAACACTTGCCATTCTAGGGTTCAGCTGTTTCATCACATAATAAGCTGTTTCAGCTAAAGCATCAAAGACAAAGTTTTGTGCAACATTTACAGGAATGTTAGACAATATCATTTTTCCTAACATATCAAGACATTTTATAGTTTCTCACAAGAAACAGATTCTAAAATTAGGATTCTTGCGACATGAAGGAAAGCTAGTGGCACAAAGTGCTATTTTCTGGGATACAGGTGGACATTGTGACAGTAGTACTGGAATTTAGATGTATTTTAGTACTGCATCTTTGTAGCTGATCTCAATTGAGATATATAGACATTTTCCATGTAAAGTCATGATCCCAAGCAATTCTGCATGAAAAATATCATGTTATTATAAATAACAGCTAAACAGTTGTTTGTTTAGCTTAAAATATTTTCTCAGCAACAGAATCATGGCTCAGTCCAAACAATACTGGCTGAGAAAGCTCAGACCGACAGACAGACAGAGGACATTCCAGATGTCTTTCTTAAGCTACGAGTAATGTATTTTGTGATGAGACAATGAGTTACTAAGCAATATCTGCTCTGACAAGCAAAATGAAAGGATAGCACTGTTGCAGTGCTGGATTATGGGCCTCAAGGACATGGAGTTCAACATGAAAGGAAATTTATTTATTTACTAAGCCTGACTTGTTTGTTTATTTATCGATGTATGTGTGTGTGTGTATGTATATATATATATATATATATATATATATATATATATATATATATATATATATATATATATACACACAAGGTTTACTATCACATATTTGACACTACTGTGGCCGAAAGTGCATATAATGTTCGGAAATCAGAACAGTGACTACAGTAAATGCTGAACTGAGCTTTTCAGTGAAGTTGAATGTCGAACATTTCAACTTCACTGAAATTCTCTTAGCCGCTAACCATACTCCTAGGATAAGTTACCACCTATACCAAAATGAAGGAAAATGAAACCGTACCATCTCCAATGTGGGGCTGTGCCCCTCCACCCCCTAACTAAGTATACTAACTCAAAGATTGCATTACAGTTGGGAAAATGGCAAAGTTCACCTTGCTGGCCAACAGGTGGTCTTCAATATTGTGGGCTTTCAATGTTTTCAAATAGACCTATATATATATATATATATATATATATATATATATATATATAGATATAGATAAGTGTGTGTCTGTGTTTAACTGGGATAGTCAGGACTAAAATAACCACCTTTCAACTGAGTCCAACTGTGGAAAGCTCTATAATCTTGGTACAAGATTGTATAGATACAGATTCAGTTTTGTTTATTCAGCTTTTCAAACATTGCTTTTTGGTTAGTAGCCAGTCTGGTTTCCTATATGATTCTACTGTAGGAGATGTTTTTTTACAAAATGTATTATACAGTTTATGTAGTTAAAAGTACATGGATGTCAAAAATGTACAAAACGATATCCAAAGAATTAAAATGTTGTGCCACATGTACAGGTAAGAGCATGATAAGAAAGTAACAGATGTTGGCAGTGGTGAGAACAATGAAGACATTACATAATCATCTGCCAGTTTAAGACTTTAACAGCAGGGGAGAGGGCCATGCTCGTTTGCTTAGCAGATGGCAGTAGCAAGATGAAGTTATAGAAGCTTTTAATTTTTTTCAGAAGACTTTTGAATTTGATTCAATTCTCAGTGCTTGGGAAACTACTCTACTCGGTATTGTACAGGTTGCACAGAGGTGATCTGTGTTTTGCCTACAAGGCAATTTCGGACCCTGCCCTACTAGAGATGCTCTTTATCCATAAGTCTACCTCCTCATGCATTACTTGCTCAAAAAGCCTGAATCTAATATGCAACATCAACAAAACTTGCTGAAGATACAGTTCTGTCTCCCAGATGCTGTCCTGTCTCTGGAATAGACTTCCAATGCATGTCAAACAGAATACCTTGCTGACCCTATTCAAGCGCAACCTTGATGAGTGGATGGGAAACCACAAATTTGTCCCATGTATTCCACCTGGGTCTCTCACTGACAGGGGTGACAGGTGCTGACTGAGGTTTTTTTTTGGGGATAAACTCTTGGCTTGTAAGAGCCCCAGGGCCATTAGCCTAGTAATCTCCTATGATCCTATTTAAAAGAGATGCATAGTTTTACTACTCAGACTCAGTCACTAAAGTGACTTGGTTTTAGTTGGGGAGATTATATATAGTTCTTGGGATACGGGTCCAATCACACATTCATATTTTGTGATGAAATTATGAATTCCTGGACATTTGTTTAGTGTCTATAGAATATTTTATTCATTTTCAGTTGTGCACATTAGTGAATTTTAGAATTCAAGCCATTATGATTATTGAATATTTATACACTGGTATTCTTTGTTAGACAGGTTGTTGGCACATTTTGCAATTTTATTGTAATGTTTTTTAAATATGTTTATAAGTGTTTTTGTAGATTTATCAGTATTGGAGTAGCATATAGTAAGGTTAGTGGCAAAAGAAAATAAAAATGATTGCAGTTCATTAGTTTTTCTTAGCAAGAAATCTCCAGGAAACATTTTCCTTAAAATTCAGGATAATAGAGGAGAGAAGCACTTTGTTGGACAGCTAGGCAAATAAGTACTAAATTCTCTTGAGTTAATTTCTGCATGCTTGGTGTATGGATATGTTTAACTAGACTGACCACCAACAAAAAAACAGTGAAAAAAGTGTCAATTATAAGAGCAAATAGTATATTGTACAAAATGATGTTGCAGTTAATCCATCCACAACCCATTTTTGCACATGGGGTTGGGGTGTCATTTCACCAGAGGCAGTCAACTAGAGCCAAGTGGCTAGTCCTGCACAGTACTTCTTCCACACTCCACCTATGGCCAATTTAAAATGTCCCATCCACCTTCTGCATGTCTTTGGAATGTGAGAGGAAACTGTAGCACCCAGTGGAAACCCATGTGAACACAGGGAGGACATGCAGACTCCACACAGAAAGCACACCAGTTAAGAATTGAACTTGGGAACCTCCTGCTGTGAGGCAACAACACTATCTGCTGTGCCACTAGTGTTGTAGTTAATATAAAAGAAAAAATACTATAATTGTAAACAGTAGCTTAGTTTAACTGAGCCAAGAAGATACATATCATAATTTGGAAGAAGTTCTAGAGGTCACGACAGAACACCCATAATGCATTAAACTCCAAACTACTGTAGTACCGTACATAGTACGGAGTGTTCTGTACCATTATCCTTAGTCGTGATGGTCTTCTGTACTATGTCTTGTTCCACTGGTCTGGAAAGCCCAAGAAAAATAATCTGCTAGTCTTCTTGTTTACTCACTGCTACCATATTAATATTCTACAATATAAAATAAATTAAAAAATAAGACCCATTTGGGTAATATCAGTCAGCATAGCCATTGTAAGCCCAGCATCCCTCATAAAAAGATCAGGTCCCATACTTAAATAAAGATGAGAGTGGCTACTAGGTGCATTACCCACACACAAACAAGAAGAGATGCTGATTTTACTTTGCTATTGCACACCACGGCAGTTTATTTTCTTTACCACTAATAATATGAGAATGTCCAGATTTCTGCAATCAGCAGTTTATGAATATTCACTTTTCACATGCATCTTCTTTTTTTGAGTGTAAGATGATTCAGTGGATTGCAAATTCCCTCAAACTGTGATAGTAGCAATCACCTAAGCAAATCATCCACATCAGTTATGCTTTTTCTTTTGGCTTATAGTTCATTTTGTTTTCTTTATAATACATGCCACAATAAATACACAAATAACACACAGTAACCCTCTAGACATCAGTAATGACATTACATTTTGTACTGCAAAGATGCATACAATATCCCCAACCACAGTCATGAAGTCCTTTTACAGCTGACTTCACTGCACTAACTGTCCCTCACATTACTAAATACTACCACTTCCTCAGCACTATACAAATATCACATTTTTCCCTTTTGTATTAATCCAGTCTACATGTACACCATTTTGCACGACTCTCAAAGGTACTAATAAAGCACATTTATATTGCAGTTCTTTTTAACCTTCTCTTGACAGCTCTACTGTCAGCTGACTATTGATGCAGTTTCTT
The DNA here is from genome assembly GCF_019279795.1 of Protopterus annectens. Classification (NCBI taxonomy): domain Eukaryota; kingdom Metazoa; phylum Chordata; order Ceratodontiformes; family Protopteridae; genus Protopterus; species Protopterus annectens. Next base: position 1,537,286,575 of record NC_056729.1, on the reverse strand, counting down.
CTTATGACTCATTAACATCTACAGTCACCCTAAATCCCACCTCTTATTAAGGTCTTTATGTCTTCAGCCACACCCCCACCCAACCTTTCTCCCCCATCCATATCTTTGCCTACCCATTTTATAATTTCCTGGATTTGCACCTTTATGTGACCTTGCAATCATTTTCCTCACCTGCCCTGATACTACGTGGAGCTTCTACCAATGTTCTCTCCCATTCAGAGGTCACTCCAAACAAGAAAGACCATAAATTGGGAATCTCCCTCTTAACTACTTTTCCACATACACCTCTGTGCTGATTCCAGACTTCTTTCCTCAGTTTATAAACCCACAGTATATTCAGATGAGCTACATGTTCTTCTCTATTAATCCAAAAACTTCAGAAACTGTCCTGTTATGTTACTGCAGATTACCAGCTGCACTCCTAAGATTAATCTGTTTTAAGTGGTACCAGCTGTAGTATAAAAAATAAAAGAAGGCCAGAGTTAGCATTCCTGTTTGTTCCCATAAACAATTAGATGACTTTAAGTTTATTCAGCTTTTTTATCTATAATGCATAGATGGCACGTTACATGAGAAAAATCAGCAAATTAATAGCCTTGTTATAGTGCCCTACCTAGTACATGCAGCTGGTAAAGTTGTCTTGTGTTTACAGGCAGGACGTCAACCAAAGAGTATAAATGGACCGAGCATGCACAAAATTCCACAACTGCAGGAGAACAAGCAGAGATTACAGCAGAAACAAATATTAATATTAAAAGAAAGCACATCTGTTTCAGATTTTACATATAATATAATGAAACATGGAAAAGGAAGCATATAAGTTAAACCAACAGCATCTGACCTCATTGATGCATGGGTCTGCATTTGTTTATTGCATTATTGTACATTCAACATTTCACCAAAAATCAGGTGTATGCATCATTTTGGGTATGTGTTGGTGTCCTTGCTGCATTGAAGTGTTTGATTTAGCTATCATATCAGTCAGCCAAAGTCATTCCAATGAATGACAAGGTGTGTAATTTTATTGTGTCTGCAACTGCCTGTGTACTCAGCCTGATGGTAGACTGGCCCTTACTGCTCTGTCATTGTCTATTGTCTACTTGGATATCATAGTATTTCCCTTGTATGTCGCACAATCTTTTTGTGTGTCTGGTATGGCAATAAAGATAAATAAATAAGTAACCCATTCAATTCACAAGGGAGTATTGGGGAATGGGGACCTGAAGTTTATGCCACTGAATCACATTTTTATACTTCAACTTTGCTTTTAGCTGCTACAAATTTGAATGGCATGCTGTGAACCCAGCACCACATGATAGCTAGCTGTGCTGTTGAAGTTATACATACTTAAAATGCTATCTGTATTTAATTTGATAACAATATCTTTGTGCATATTTTAAGATTGTGTAGACTGTATACTTATGTAAATTGTTTAAGGGCAGCTGAAGTATTTCAAAATAACACCATTAATCATGCTCATTCCTTAGGTCATAAAGATAGGACTCATTGTTTGAGGTTATATGTTGCTTGTAAGAAAAAAAGTTGCCACGGTATTGTGTTTCATATTTCAATTAGAGGTGATTTGATCTGGGAAAATAAGGCACTAGTTGCATTCTATAATAGTTATTAACTTTTCCTCTTACAATGTCAACACAAAAATAACCAACTGACAATTGTTAATGACACATATCTTGAAATATTAAAAAAAAGTTTTATGTCACAGAATAGCTAGGACATGGAACTGTCTATCTGTAATCTGTTAAGTACCCATCTCTCAATACTTGTAAGCATTGTATAAATGCTCCTTTGGAGTATGAAGTCTGTATGTCTTACTCTGCTTCAAACAGGGCTTATGAAGTCCTGAGACGTTTAATAAATACTGTAACACTGGAACTTTCAGTCCCCCTTCTTCATTGTGGCTCATTTCTGTAAGAGGCATCTTAGTAGCTACCTGCTATTGTAGAAAGGTGCCTTGGAATCTTGGCTTGAACTTTGAACTTTTAAAAATAGTCACCTGATTGCATTTGTCTCGATGGCTTCCCATATAACAATGTATATAGTCTTCCTCTATGTGGCCAAATAAAACAGACCAACTGTATGGTCTCTATCATAAATTATAGTAAAATAGGAATTTATCTTGCTAATTCTGTTTACCAGTTTGTATTTTATTTATTTAGTTTGTCAACTGTGAGAAGGAACTGCTCCAAAGAAACTTTCCAGTCACATCCCAATCTAAAAGGCAATCACAAGTATGTAAAATTAAAATAAAACAGCAATAATTTAAATGACAACTAATTAAAACCTAAATACAACCAAAATATAGGGGATGAAAATCATGACATTATTGCTGCAAGTAGGGCTGACTGAGCAAACTCCATAATAGCTTTATTCTTTTGATGGATGTCACATCCATCAGAAGTGACTGTCAGTACTTCTAGACACTCTTGCAGTTATGTTGGGAGTATAGGGAGCTTCTCTTTTTTCTGGGTTGTTTTAAGGTTTGCACTTCAATGCATGAAAAAATAAGGAGATAATTGAGTTGTGTGCTTTGCTCTTCACTAATGTTGACTAATGTTAATGCCCATCTAAACTTTAAATAGATAAGTGTAGATACTGGAAATTGCAACAAGCATACTGTATGGCTGCCGTTTTAGTTGGAAGTTCAGCTGTAGATTCCTTTTCAGTTGTAGCAGTCATTTTATTGATGGAGGTTTGCCTTAGGAGCAGAACATTATGGGTGTATATATATATATATATATATATATATATATATATATATATATATATACATATATATATATATATATATATATATACACACACACATATATATATATATATATATATATATATATATATATATATAGATATATATATATATATATATGTAAAACCTAAAGTCAATGATAGCTAGCTAATCAGATTTCATTTATGAGTACTACGTATGCTTGATCCATCAGTGACAACCAGTGCTAGAGATAGTGGGTGTGCTCACCAAAAGCCATAGTGCCTGAGAAAAAGTGTAATCCACTGTGCACTGTACACTATTAATTATCAGTGCCAGTGGTACAACAGATAGCACATTCACCTATGGTATAGAAGGCTGTGGGTTCAATTCCCACACTAGGTAGGTTGTACGCTGACACTGTAGTGCAGCACAAGGAAGGTGTTATCCTTTGAATGAGAAATTAAACCAAAGTCCCATCTGCTTAAGCCAGTGGTGGCTTAGGTAGATATACCGTTTGAAACAAATAGGGGAAGGTCACTAATGCCCTGAGCAAATTTCCCCTAGTGAAATGAATGCCATTTCAAGTCTCCTGTAAAAAGAAGGTACTAGCATAGTGGGAATAACTCAATTAACAAAAGGGTAAGTAAGTTAAACTGCTGTCAGGGTAAATTCATCTTTTTTGCAAGTGATATGAGAGGCCTGTAATAGCCAGCCTTGGTATCTTTTCCTGTAGGCATTCCTAATCAACTTCATTACTCATTATACTGGCCGTATGAGAAAGTAATGCAGAAGGTAATACTAGATCTTTAAAAATAATAACGAAATACGGTACTACATGTTGGCAATTAAAATATCAGATGTTTCAAAAAGGAAGTTAGCAGATTAAGTATGAAAAATTTGTGAAGATGAAAATAATCACTCTGTTTTAATCAACTTTTTATTTTTTTCTGAGTATATAGCAGTTTTTAAGTTGCATTTTATTTATTACGCCTTTGTTGTCCTATTGCAGTTTCTTTTTGTATTTTTACTTTTCATCTGTGCTACATGTCCTCCATGCACTCTCTAGTGACCCAACCAGCATTGCTGTTCCTCTTCAGACGACAAGGAGTCAGAAGAGGTCATTGTCCACACAGCCATCCCTTTTTCTTCTTAGACTATAATCCCCGGCTCCACAAAGAATCTTGCTGGTCAAGCCTCACAGTGACCTGATCTGTCAGTGACAGTGTTCCCTTTAATGTGCAATCCCAGCTTCAGCTTGTACTGCTTCTTGGTAGGACATGCATGCATGTCTTTGGATTGCATGCTATTTGTTGTGCATCCTAATCTACTTTGGGAGTTAGCAGTGCAGAAAACTAAGGTGCCTTCTCTCTCCCCCGGTTGGGATGAGCTGAAATCAGCCCGGAAGTCCCTCCTACACAGTCTGTATTCCAGACTCTGTATCATTAATTAATCATGGATCATCTATATCACAGTCAAAACTCTATACATCTGTGCCACAGAGCCATAAAGCATCCATATTCATCCTTATAGGTTCATAGGTTCATAGGTAGGTACTAGGCTATCGGCTCAAGGGCCTAAGTAAGCCTAGCCAACAAGGTTCCCTGGCTTATGCCACCCAAGAAAGTTAATTTCCTGTGCCCCTGTCGAGCAGAGCCACAGAAGTGACCCCCAGGGTGTATTTCCTATTTTCCATCCACTCATCAAGATTCTTCTTGAAGAGTGCTAATGAGGAACTTTGCTTCACATAGATGGGTAGCTTGTTCCAGAGTATAGGAAGTCTCTAGGACAGGAATCTATCCCTCCAGCATGTCCTGTTTGTTGTGGTGACAAGGTTTAGGTCCATAGAGCATGTAGCTGGGTGGGATTGGGATTTCTTTGGGTGTAGCATGTCCAACAGCTCTGTGTTTAACATAGCTTTATATGTTAGGCAGAGATCTCCTCGGAGTAGGCGATATACTGCAGAGTAAAGCTGGAGTTTTTTGAGATGGTCAGTGTAGGGCATCTGTTTGAGGCCAGTAATTCTCTTGGTGAGGTACTTCTGTGGCCTTTCCAGCTGCTGCAGATGTCTTGTGAGGTACATCCCAAAAGAGGCATTGTACTCTATAATTAAACTGTTTGCTGATATATACATATACCACAGAACTGCTACCCAGAAGGCTCATCTTTTCCAGTCTGGGACCTCAGCTTCATAAAAAAATACCCCCCCCCCATGTTTTGATCATGCAAGCTCAGCTGCTCTCAGATATTTATTCTGGAAAGCTCTTTTTCTTAATAGCCATCACTTGATGCTCATGGGAATATGGTACTGATATATATAAAACTCCATAGGAATTGCAGAAGGAGTCATTACTGGGCACATTGCTGGTGCTGTGAAGAGCACTTCTGGCTATCATCAAAGATTTTATGAACTTTAATTATACTTTGACTTAGGAATGGGGTCCATTCCTATCATGGTATTAGAAACCCAAAAGTCTTGGAGAAATTAAAAAGAAAGAGTCCCTATATAGATAGATAATAGCACACAACACAAGAATAGCTCCCACCACTGCAGCCTTTTTTAAGAAGCTTTCAGTTAAGAGTATCTGTGATACTGCCACGTGAACTTACAGTCACACATTTCCAATGCATTACAGACTGGACATTCTGTACTTTAAGCATACTACAGTCCTATACACAAGCCAGGAGTTAGAGATCTTTAGTGTTTTGTAATCTCTCATTCATTTATTCATGTACTACAGCAATGATTCTTATATGAACACAGTTCAGCTGTGTAAGGGTGCTCAACAAAATTGCATTTGTTCAAACCATAGGATATTTTTTTTCACTAGCTGCCAAACATCAAGTCCCCTTGTAATCAATTTTTATTTTTGTTCTTTACTGGGAGAGAGACTTTGCTGGCCTGTTCATTTCTTCTATGGTGAGATCTGATCACCAGAATCCTCATACTAATAGCCATCAGGCCTCTTTCTATCTAGTCTTCCATGAACCTCCTAATCCCTGTGGTGGCTCTGTTAAACTCCACTGCTCTCTGCCTACCAAGTGGAAGCATGCATGCCTCCACGTATGTTATCTTCCTACATCATTTCTATACAATGCTTCACTTGGTAGCATGTGTACAGCACACTCATGCTTTGCAGATGTAACACCTAGTTCTTCCTCTAGGTGCCACACAAATGCCAAGCCAGAACTGTCTTCCTTCTCTGAGGATGAGAGAACCAACAATAGCTGCTTACACCCATCCTCTCCAATCCAGCCCCTCCAGTGTCCATGCCACTAGTAGAACATCAGCCATCTTGTCATAATTAGGGCTTTATCCCTCTGCACCATGGAGGGGGGTTCAAATAGTATGATCTGTACTGCAACAGCAGTTCTCACCAACATTCCCCATCTTATTCTTGGGGTAAAGATTTTTAGATGCCTATTCACTTTTCTGTTGAATGGAGTACTTGTTATTATACATGTTGTATAATATTATTGCAGCTGTAGTAATGGATTTTGTTATTATTTATGGTGAGGGGTCCTTGCTATGCGGCTATGTGTATTTGGTATGTGAGGACATGAATAGATCTATATTTTTGGGGGTTCCCTCAGCCAGGCAGTGATACGTAACACACAACAGGCTATATTAATTCTGCTGGTAGCCTGAGTGCAAGTATGCAAATACACTCGCTATTGACTCAGCTGCAAAAACTAAAAGAAGATGGCGGAGGTCATAATTCCCCTTTCTTGTATACTTCCTACTTATGACCATAGCAGGGGATATAACTTCACACATTATTTATGGATGTCCAATTGAGTTGTATTTCTAGCCAAAGACTAATATCTACTTTTAATTATATCTCCAGCCATTTATGAATTGGTGGAGAAATGACCTACTATTTGAACATCTACAGTTGTGGTATGCACCTTCCCATCTGTGCAAACATCTACATTTATTATCTGCACCTTCATATATATTCAAACATCTACTGTTATTTTATATACCTTCATATATATTTGAACATGATTTGGTATTTACCTTCACATTTACTCACACAATTATGTCATGTGCCTTCAGACCTGTTGGAACATCTACAGATATGGGATGTACTGCACATTCACTGATATTCCATAATCTGTTCTTGATTGATGTAATGTGTGTTGCACTGCCTAGAAAGTAGTTATGATGGCCTACAAAGCTCTACACAGTGACAGTCCAGAGTACTTAGAATACATGTTGTGACAGTATTTCCTTCATATTATCCTCTCTGTATTTCCCATAAATGGAGGAGAATGACTGCTAAATATTTCTGTGGCTTATGTAGAAAATTGTTTCTTAGAACAAAGACACTCGAATACATCATCAATAAATTAATGTAATATTAAGTGCTTTCTTCTACAATTTTCAGGTGTTATGAAGAAGTTTTGGTTATAGAAGACAAAGGTGCTTAATGTTGTTGTGTCTTTCGGCTTTTTCCTGGTTAGGGGTCACCACAGTGGAACTCCGGTCCGCTAATGATTGGTAGTTGATTTTTTATGTGCCGAGTTACCAGCCCTGACACACAACCTTCAACGAAGGTACGCCCATTCAAGGATGTCTCCACGCAGAAGACACTCTAGCTGAGAATCGAACCGGACAGCGTCTTACTGTGAGGCGACAATGCTACCGCAGCACCACCATATTAAATTATGGAAGATGTTTCTGAGTGTCTTTGTTCTCAGTTACTTTTTTTATTTGAGTCAGGCAGAAATTAGAACTGATCAATTAAGGACTCTTTCATAAGATGGAAGAGGTCACTTAAGGTTAATCATTTGTGAACTGAGGGGGTGGAGGTAGAAACTAAACCTTCTATTTAAGGGGTAAAATAAAACTTTGCAGAGCTTTACCAGAAAGGCTCATCCAGAGTCTGCTACACTCTGCTGTGAAGGAAGGGTTAGTTTGCTTTTATTTGTTGTATTTTGTATTACTTTATTGCCTTTTTATATTTTAAATACTGTGGTTTGTTTTCTTTACCTTGTGTTTTACTTGCATTCTGCTTTAACTGCATATTAAAACTTCAAAAGAGACCACGGGTCTGTCTCTTCTGAGACAGGCAAAAATTAGAATTGATCAATTAAGGACTCATTCATAAGATAGAAAAGGTCACTTAAGGTTAATCATTTGTCAGCTGAGGGGGTGGAGCTAGGAACTAAACTTTCTATTTAAGGGGTAAAATAAAACATTTCAGAGCTTTACCAGAATGGCTCATCCAGACTCTGCTACACTTTGCTATGAAGGAAAGGTTAGGTTGCTTTTATTTGTTGTATTTTGTATTACTTTATTGCCTTTTTATATTTTAAATACTGTGGATTGTTTTCTTTACCTTGTGTTTTACTTGCATTCTGCTTTAACTGCATATTAAAACTTCAAAAGAGATCACAGGTCTGTCTCTTCTGAGTCAGGCAGAAATTAGAACTGATAAATTAAGGACTCATTCATAAGATAGAAGAGGTCACTTAAGGTTAATAATTTGTGAACTGAGGGGGTGGAGCCAAGAACTAAACCTTCTATTTAAGGGGTAAAATAAAACATTTCAGAGCTTTACCAGAATGGCTCATCCAGACTCTGCTACACTTTGCTATGAAGGAAAGGTTAGGTTGCTTTTATTTGTTGTATTTTGTATTACTTTATTGCCTTTTTATATTTTAAATACTGTGGTTTGTTTTCTTTACCTTGTGTTTTACTTGCATTCTGCTTTAATTGCATATTAAAACTTCAAAAGAGACCACAGGTCTGTCTATTCTGAGTCAGGCAGAAATTAGAACTGATCAATTAAGGACTCATTCATAAGACAGAAGAGGTCACTTAAGGTTAATCATTTGTTAACTGAGTGGTGGAGCTAGGAACTAAACCTTCTATTTAAGGGGTAAAATAAAACATTTCAGATTTTTACCAGAATGGCTCATCCAGACTCTGCTACACTTTGCTATGAAGGAAAGGTTAGGTTGCTTTTATTTGTTGTATTTTGTATTACTTTATTGCCTTTTTATATTTTAAATACTGTGGTTTGTTTTCTTTACCTTGTGTTTTACTTGCATTCTGCTTTAACTGCATATTAAAACTTCAAAAGAGACCACAGGTCTGTCTCTTCTGAGTCAGGCAGAAATTAGAACTGATCAATTAAGGACTCATTCATAAGATAGAAGAGGTCACTTAAGGTTAATAATTTGTGAACTGAGGGGGTGGAGCTAAGAACTAAACCTTCTATTTAAGGGGTAAAATAAAACATTGCAGATATTTACCAGAAAGGCTCATCCAGACTCTGCTACACTTTGCTGTGAAGGAAGGGTTAGTTTGCTTTTATTTGTTGTATTTTGTATTACTTTATTGCCTTTTTATATTTTAAATACTGTGGTTTGTTTTCTTTACCTTGTATTTTACTTGCATTCTGCTTTAACTGCATATTAAAACTTCAAAAGAGACCACAGGTCTGTCTCTTCTGAGTCAGGCAGAAATTAGAACTTATCAATTAAGGACTTCTTCATTAGACAGAAGAGGTCACATAAGGCTAATCATTTATTAACTGAGTGGGTGGAGCTAGGAACTAAACCTTCTATTTAAGGGGTAAAATAAAACATTTCAGATTTTTACCAGAATGGCTCATCCAGACTCTGCTACACTTTGCTATGAAGGAAAGGTTAGGTTTCTTTTATTTGTTGTATTTTGTATTACTTTATTGCCTTTTTATATTTTAAATACTGTGGTTTGTTTTCTTTACCTTGTGTTTTACTTGCATTCTGCTTTAACTGCATATTAAAACTTCAAAAGAGATCACAGGTCTGTCTCTACTGAGTCAGGCAGAAATTACAACTGATCAATTAAGGACTCATTCATAAGATAGAAGAGGTCACTTAAGGTTAATCATTTGTGAACTGAGGGGGTGGAGCTAAGAACTAAACCTTCTATTTAAGGGGTAAAATAAAACATTGCAGAGCTTTACCAGAAAGGCTCATCCTGACTCTGCTACACTTTGCTGTGAAGGAAGGGTTAGTTTGCTTTTATTTGTTGTATTTTGTATTACTTTATTGCCTTTTTATATTTTAAATAATGTGGTTTGTTTTCTTTACCTTGTGTTTTACTTGCATTCTGCTTTAACTGCATATTAAAACTTCAAAAGAGACCACAGGTCTGTCTCTTCTGAGTCAGGCAGAAATTAGAACTGATCAATTAATGACTCATTCATAAGACAGGAGAGGTCACTTAAGGTTAATCATTTGTGAACTGAGGGGTGGAGCTAGGAACTAAACCTTCTATTTAAAGGGTAAAATAAAACATTTCAGAGCTTTACCAGAATGGCTCATCCAGACTCTACTAAACTTTGCTATGAAGGAAAGGTTAGGTTGCTTTTATTTGTTGTATTTTGTATTACTTTATTGCCGTTTTATATTTTAAATACTGTGGTTTGTTTTCTTTACCTTGTGTTTTACTTGCATTCTGCTTTAACTGCATATTAAAACTTCAAAAGAGACCACAGGTGTGTCTCTTCTGAGTCAGGCAGAAATTAGAACTGATCAATTAAGGACTCATTCATAAGATAGAAAAGGTCACTTAAGGTTAATCATTTGTGAACTGAGGAGTGGAGCTAGGAACTAAACCTTCTATTTAAGGGATAAAATAAAACATTTCAGATCTTTACCAGAATGGCTCATCCAAACTCTGCTACACTTTGCTATGAAGGAAAGGTTAGGTTGATTTTATTTGTTGTATTTTGTATTACTTTATTGCCTTTTTATATTTTAAATACTGTGGTTTGTTTTCTTTACCTTGTGTTTTACTTGTACTCTGCTTTAACTGCATATTAAAACTTCAAAAGAGACCACAGGTCTGTCTCTTCTGAGTCAGGCAGAAATTTTTCCGCACCCTCCCATCCAGTTACAGTTGTCTTGTTAAATACCACTGTCTTTCTAGTTGCCTGCCTCTTATGTTAATTTGACCATATATCTCATTTTCTCTCTGCTTTCACTGGCTTGTGTGAGTAATCACAAAATTATCATTTTGGAAATCACTCCCCTTCAACTATTTAAATGTATTGGCCATCCTACTGTATTCCATAGTACCAGAATACAAAAGTGACCACCCCTTTCAATCCATCTTGCTGTTTTAAAAATAGTAACTCTCCACTAAACCTTAACTTTTTAAACAGGTAAAACTTAAGTTACCTACTTTCATATCTAACTTCTCTAGTGCACACTGCAGTGTGCATTTTTTTCATCTTACCTTTAAGCATCCCTGTGACTAGCACTTGCTCTAATACCTGCTGGAAAGCAATAGGAAGCCTTAAACTGATACAAGCACTCAACTCTCCTTGTTAATAAGGATAAATTAATCATAGGCACTAAACAGCCTATAATTGCAAAGTACCTTGTTAAGGTAAGGGAAAACAGCTCCTGTACTTTACAAAAAAAAAAAAGCACCAAACCAGGCATGTCCAAGGGTCAGCTTCCGGTGATTTCTCCTGTCCATCTGGTGAATCTGGGCATACTGGGGCAATGCAGCAATTGTCTCATGTACACAGACAACATTCTCCTCCTACCACCCAACACTACAACCTGTGAGAGATGCACTTACATAGCCAAACTGGAAGCAAAGCTCTCTCCACCCAAGATTGTACTAGACAGTCAAGAGGAGAAGGTTAACACCCACACTATACCTCAAGCAACACATAGCCCTTCTAAACCCACATCACCAACACCCACATATAGCAACACTAAATCCACATATGTGGAGGCCCCTAACTGTAACCTGCCCAAGCAACAAGGACCTCTGAAGCTGAAATGCAAATAAACACCAATCACAACCAACGTGTCACATAACACACAACACCAGTGTGCCACCCAGCAACAGCCCCTAAGGCAAGACAACATACCTAACACTTTAGTCATAGGTGACTCTATATTCCAGCACACTGATGTCCCACTCACCAGGATGAACAAGGAGAAAATTATAGTCAGCTGCCTGTCAGGTGTCAGGATCTGCCACATAATGCATGCACACAAGTCACTCCACAACAAGTACAAATATGACTCTGTCATTGTCCATGTTGGAGTGAATGACTTGAGATGAACCTCCCTGGACTACATGAAAAGAGACATGGAAGAGCTCTCGGATCATGTGGCCCAGGCAGATATGACCCTAGCCCTGAGTAGCATCCTGCCTTCACCCAGAATGATACCACAATATAAGGACAAAATGATTGACTTCAACAATTGGCTAAGCTTATGCTGTCATTCAAAGGGGATCCAGTATCTGTCTGCCTCGGATGACATGATCGACAGACCACGATGCTTTGCCAGAGATGGTCTGCACCTGTCACCCCTGGGATTCACGTTACTGGCTAAGGCTCTTGCCACCCCTACAGTGCCTTTTTTAGGCAAAGTTCAAAGGACAAAAGCACCACCGTAACAGGTACAAGCATGCAAAATCTGAAGGTAATGCTACTCAATGCTAGAAGTCTAAACCTCAAAATGCACTTTCTCGTGGCACTCCTAAAAATGGAGAACATCGATATCTGTGCAGTAACTGAGACCTGGTTTAAGGCTCCAGAGAGGACCCCTGCAATACCAGGCTACAACTCTTACCACACTTTTCAGCCACCAAACTAGGACCAAAACACTAAAGGTGGAGGAGTGTCCATATTCACCAAGGATATTCACACCACCAGGCTAGTTGCCCAACACAATGCGTCTGAAATTCTCCAGGTGCAACTAACACTAGGTAAGACTGCAATCCAAATTGTAGCTTGCTACAGATCCCCCATCATACCCCAAGATTCTCACTACACCTTTCTAAACATACTGGAAAATATTAAGATAGAACCAAACACCTAATACTGGGTGATTTTAACTACCCTGCCATTAACTGGGAAAACTACTCGTGTGCCAACACCTTTGCCCAACGGTTCATGGAATTCATAAATTCCAATGCCCTGGATCAACTAATCCATATTCTCACCAGGGGCTCCAATATCCTAGACCTGGTCATTACCAACATGGGAAATCGATGCTCCACACCTATGGTCACCCCCTCATTAGTCAGGTCTGACCATAAGCTAATCACCCTTAACATCCACATCCCACCCCCACCCCCCAGTAAGGAAACCTCCATAAAAACTTCTCTAAAGCCAACTTAATGCTACTCAAGTCAGAAGTTACAAGGTTCATGACACCCATGCAGACGGGAACTGAAAGTTCGACTGCTGAATCCTACACTAAGGCACTGTACGAGCACATCCACTCGTGCATGAATCGTGCCATCCCAAATAGAACCAAGATGCTCTCCTCCAAAAAAAAGAAGCCAATCTGGTGGTCCCCTGCCATAAACAAACTTTACAACAAAAGAAAGAAACTGTTGCAGAAAAGAGGAAAATAGTAAAAAAACACAGAGGACACAATACAAAACTTCAAAGAAAAACTCTCACGAAAGAGGCAGAGGGTGAGGTAAAAAAGAAGATTCCTTTAATCCAACCAAGACATACATTCTGGTACCTCGGCAATTCGCCTTCATGGAACACTAACCATCTATACACATCTTCTTTTTATATTCTCATCAATTAATTCATTACATAATAATCAACTTCATCATTATTCAATTATAAATGATACCAAATACAATTCAAACACTCTCACCTAAATATGTGTTTTATAAACACAATATTCCATCATATGTTACTTAATAAATTCTTTAACATTTTTAGTGACTAATGAATTATTTGATATGCTATAAAACTAACTTATTTTCCCAATATATGTAACAATAGATAAATAATAGAACCTTAAATACATTTAAACATTCGTAATTCATAAATATAGCATTAATATGATACAAATATAACAAAAATAGCAAAAACGATTCCAAAATTACTCTAATCTATATAACAAGCCCACTCTCTAAATTCATTCCGATAGGATATAACGTATGGTATCCTAAAATCATTCTGTGTTCTAGCCTGCATAATGCAGACTTAAAATTTCCTACACAGAAATGAGGTCTAGCTATACACTAAATATAAAACCATTGGTATTCCCATTATGTACATTAATGAAGTGAGAGGCTATTGGACTTTCCATATTTCCCCTCCTAATATCCCCTAAATGCTCTAAAATGCGCACTTTAACCCTCCTGGTGGTCTGGCCGATATACCATAAAGGTATATTACAATCACATCCTAAAATATACACCACTCCAGATGACAGACAGTCAAACTTTTCAAATGCAACATACTTTTTACCATTTATTTTGGTTTCATGCATATTTTTCACCTTCTCACATACTAAACAATGCCCACAACAATACATGCCAACAATCACATCAGTAGAATATTCTAATTTCCTATTCAACAATTCTTTCAAATTATAATATCTACTGTAAGAAAATGTTATGTATCTAGGAAACAAATGACCTACATTCAGGTCATCACAAACAACATGCCAAAATTCTTTCAAAATTTTTTCAACCGCAATTGAAAAGTTCAAAAATCTAGAGATAAAAAATATCTTATCTTGTGTCGGGGTAACCAACGAATGGGGATGCTACTTATAATATCTACCCCTTCCAAAAACTTTCGTTCTACATAACTTATTCCTGATAGTTGAAAGTACTACACTATCATATCCTCTAGATGTAAGTCTAGAAAAAATTTCATCGCAAACTCCTTCCCATAACTCAGACTCTGAAGTATTCCTCAAAACTCTTTTAAACTCCCCTTCTGGTAATGCCCTAATCAAACGAGGTGGATGCATGCTAGTAGCATGCAAAAAATTATTCACTGCTGTGAATTTCCTAATTGGCTTGTGCTGTATTGAATTATCTTTTCCAATATAAAATTCCACATCCAAAAATGAAATATTGTGTGGAGAACTTTGTGCAGTGAATTTTAACCCATGTGTGTTTTCATTTAATCGTGTCATAAACTGTTCAAACAAAAATCTTTCACCCTTACAAATAAAAATAAGATCATCAATGTAACGTCTATAAAAGACGACATTGTTCACAAAAAAATCACAATGAAACAGAAATTCTTTTTCAAACTCACCCATGTATATAACAGCATAAGTGGGTGCAAAGGCTGCACCCATTGCCGTTCCTTTAACTTGTAGATAAAATTCTTTATTCCACACAAAATAGTTATGTGTGAGACTAAATTCTAACAAGCACAGCAGGAACGTTGTGCGAGGCCCTTCACCCATCATTTTTTGCATTGCTTCTAGACCCCATCTCTTATTGATGTTGGTATATAAAAATGAAACATCAACTGTTGCCCAATAATAGTCCTGTTTCCATTCAACCCCATGTAATGCTAAACATACATCCTGAGTATTTCTTACATGCGAACTAACTTTGGGCAAATACTTTTTGAAATGAAAATCCAAAAATCTGTTCACCCTTTCAATATAAGAACCTATACCAGAAATTATAGGCCCTCCAGGTGGGTTATTCAAACTCTTATGAATCTTTGGAATTATATAGATGTATGGATGATGAGGCTCCATAACTGTTAACCTTTTGATGTCCTTACTGGAGAAAAAACCCAACCATTTTCCCCTTTCTAACAGTTCAATGAGCTCATCAAAGTATTGCTTAAGAGGGTTATGATTTAACTTAACATATGTGTTTTCTCCCAGCAGAGTATTAACAATGCATTTATATTTCTCAGTATCCATTATTACCCAATTCCCTCCCTTATCCGCTGGTTTAGTGGTTACTTTATCTAATTTTGGCCTTAATTCCTTAAGAGCCAACCATTCAGATTTCTTTAAGTTAAATGTTTTATTTCTTCTACAAAATTCCTTGTATTCTTTCTCAGTACGAGAACATACAATATGTTCAAATGCATTAATAGCCAATGAGCATTTGGGAGGGATAAAAGTACTATTATTGGGAAAACACGGAACCTCAATATGACCATAATCCCCCCCAAAACTATCTACCACACATGTGTTAATTTCCTCCCCAGAAACAGCCTCATCATCATCTTCATTAAACACCATTTCATCATATTCATATGTGCTCAAATTCATTAACTCATCATCTGGTACATCATTGTCTATAATCTGAACACACTTCTGACGTTCAGAAAAATATACCTTTAAATTCAGCTTGTGGACAAATTTTTTAACATCCACTATCAAATCCGCAAGCACTGGCAATTTAGTTGGAACAAACTTAGTACCTTTTAATAAGACATTAAGAATATCATCGGACAGACACAATTCAGAAAGATTCACCACATTTAAATTACTATGAGTAACATTAACAATGTCAGTATTAACGTCAGCAATTTCATCAGCAACATTTTCGAATGAACCAATGTCCAAAACAGTCTCAGAAAAAGTCTTATCACAAGCATCGGCCAAACGATTACAGTCAAACACTCTCCTTAGTTCCAACGGACTTGCAAAACTTACTTTAAGTTTTTTGACAAAGCGTTGGAAGTATTTAATGTTTTACCCTGATTTCTCCCAGATCTAGTTTGCACATTAGGGTAAAACTTACGATTACTTTGTTCACCTTTCCAACCTTCTGCAACTCCATTCAAACCTTCCGCCACAATGTTCTCAAAAGAAACACTCTTATGACTCTCATCAATTTCAACTGAAGAGCATGACGACACCTCCTCACTTCCTGTAGAACGTCTTTGATACTTCCAAGGAAAACGCCGCCCCCTCCGTGGCCAATTATAAACTTGATTAGACTCATAATCCTCAATGTCCCGGTTAAGCTTGGATTTTTTCTGGCCATAACATCTTTTTCCACCTTAGCTAATTTTTCATTAACGTTTCTTAAAGTTCGTTTGAAAAACACTAGATGACATTCTACTAATTAAATCTTGCTGTAAAGCAGTTATTTTAGTATGCAAGATTTTGGTGGTTCTTTGGTTGTTTTTAATGAGGATTTTTAACCAGTCCAAACAGCAATCTTGAGCCGCTTGTCTTTTCTTTGAAAAGAGGAAAATCCCAGGATGCAAAAAACTCCCATACCAGCCTCAGTAAGAAACCGAGATCCCTCATAAAATTCTCCAAAGCTAGATATGAAAATAAAATTACCAAAGATTCAAAAGACAACCACAAGGCATTCTATAACTATGTCAAGACTCTAAGTGGCAATGCTAAGATCTGCTCTGAGCTAAAGCAGAATGGAATTAAATATACTGATCCCAAGAATATTGCCAATATCCTGGCAGATCGATTCAGTGCGAACTTCACCCTCCTCTCACCTCCTAAATGGCCAATCTCATTACCGGAAGATTGCCAAATTCCGGTAATAATGGCCACACAGGTAAAAAACGCACTCTCCAAAGCTAAGAATACAGCATCCATGGGACCAGATGACATCCCGGGCTGTGTACTAGATGAACTACAATATGAACTGGGACCTCACCTAAGTGTCATGTTTAATCATAGCCTCAACTCAGGTTTCGTGCCCACTGAGTGGCACAGAGCTACAGTTATCCCACTCCATAAGGGGGGATCCACCTTGGATCCCAGAAACTACCATCCCATCAGTATGACGACCCTTATCTGCAAGGCCATGGAGCGTATTATCATGGAACTTATAAACAAAGACATTGGCAACCTTCAAACACTGGACCCCACCCAGTTTGGGTTCGTGAAGGGCCGATCTTGTCTCCTGAACCTGATTGACTTCTTTGAATCAGTCTCCAGAGCCATGGACAAGGGTAAGGTGGACCACACAGCCTATCTAGACCTCGCCAAGGCCTTTGACACCATCCCCCACTCTGGAATCATAGATAAACTTACTAAGCTGGGCATTAATCCCTACATCATCCAATGGGTTGCCAACTGGCTTACTGACAGAACCCACACTGTAAAAGTAGCCAACTCCAAATCCAGTTCCAGACAAGTGACAAGTGAAGTACCTCAAGGTTCAGTCCTGGGACCGCTGTTATTTGGTATCTACTTCTCTGAAGTACAGGCCAACACTAAGGGACTCTGGCTAACAAAGTTCACAGATGACTGCAAACTGGGAGCCATTATTGAATCCCCAAATGATGTGGATACTCTACAAAAGGACCTTACAGAAACAGATGCTTGGTGCCAGAGCCATGGGTTCAAGCTCATTGCCAAGAAATGTATAGTTATCCCCTTTGGGAAAAAAACATGTAGCTGTGAATTACCACATAGGCGGCAGTACACTAAACACCGAAAGTGTGATAAGAGACTTAGGGACACAGGTGGACAGTGGTCTCATCTTCGATAACCACATTGCCACAACAGTCAGGAAATCCTTCTATGCTGCTCACCTCATCACTAAGGGCTTTTCATCCAGAAAAAAGGAGGTCATTATCCCAGTGTACTCATCCCCCATTAGACCCATTATAGAATACAATGCCCCACTTGGTATGTACCTGTCAAGACATCTGCAACAACTGGAAAGGCCGCAGAAATACCTCACTAAAAGAATCACAGGCCTAAAGCAGATGCCCTACGCTGACCACCTTAAAAAACTCCAGCTATACTCTGTCGCATATTGTCTGCTCAGAGGTGATCTCTGCTTAACATACAAGGCCATGTCAAACCCAGAGCTGTTAGACATGCTACATTTAGAGAAATCCCTCAGAGCAACACACTCCAGGGATCTAAATCTCGTCATCACAATAAACAAAACATGTTGGAGGGATAGGTTCCTGACCCAGAGACTCCCCAGACTCTGGAATAGACTGTCTATACATGTCAAGCAGAGTGCCTCTTTTGCCCTCTTCAAAAGGAACCTTGACGATTGGATGGGAGAAAGGAAATTCACCCCGGGGACCACGTCAGTCACCCTGCTAGACAGGGTTCCAGGGAAGTAAATAGTGTGGGAAGAAATAGCCAGGGAATTGTTATGGCTAGGCTTGTACAGGCCCTAGGGCTGATGGCCTAGTACCAACCTATGAGCCTATGAACCTATAGTGGATCAGTTACAGTGATGTTTTTTTTCAGAAAATCCAGTCTTAGTTCTTTGTATTTACTACTCCAGCCTTGTGGAATTCCCTACACTGAGGGGTCTATAGAGCAAACAGTAAGGTCTCCAGTTCTATAGAGTAAGATGAGATATCAGTAATCCTAAGCAATGAAAAATGGCCTGGTATATCTTATTTAGGCACATTTTAACTGGCCATTAAAAACTGGCTATATCCCAGATATGTGAAAATGTGATGCTGTGATCCCAAACCACAAGGGAAACCTTTCTACAGTCCCCAGTAATTACAGATGAATGCACCTCACAAGCGTATTGTGCAAAGTGATGGGAGAGAATCATCATGGAACATATTCAGGCAGACAGGGAATTTCCTTCTTCATGACCTTAGCAGAATAGTTTTGTCAGAAGTAGATCTTGCATGCTTAATGTCATAATTCTTTTGAGAATAAGAGCACTACCATGGATAAAATTTATTTGTCAATATAGATTGTGTGAACCAGCTAAATTATTTGACATTTTGCCCCATAATGAAATCAAAAATTCGCTCAGGGTTGTGAAGGTGAATGAAGCTATAATAACTTAGGTTCATAGTTGGCTATTTGGTTACACCAATGGATTACAGCAACGACACACAGACTTGTAAAAAAACAGACCAAACCACGGACACCTTGCTCAAGCAAACCAACGGAGTTAAAGTTGAATAAGAATAACAGTTAACAACTGTTAAAGAAACCAAAAAGTCACCTTAACGTCACTTTATTCAAAACGTTTTCGCCTTGCTTAATAGCTTGGCTTCATCAGAGGAATGTAGAACCAATTTCAAAGTGCAACTTTTAAATAAAAAAGGAAATGATGTCATCACACTACGTATTTTCTTAAAAACATATCACTTAAAAAAGCATACAACAAGTAATTAGTGTTTACATAGGAGATACTTAAAATACATAAACGTCAAGTAACACTGTTAACTCCTATAAAATGAGAGATTCATTTAAAAATGCATTGAAGATAGATTTAAAAATAAATAACAGATAAGGGGAATAGTTCTCACTATTAATATGTACAAATGTTTTAACCTAATGGAATTGTAAATGTATTAATATGTATAATAATATGAAAAGGTAAATAAACACCTTATCAAATAAACTTATTTAACGAAGGTAACTTCTTAATTTTAAAATGGGCATAATATTACAATTGTCATTTAATCCAGGCCAGTGAAGGGCATCAGTCCTAAATTGCCACTCCAATTCTTTAATTTCTAATAGGAGTGTAATAGGACCCCCCCCTAATTGATGCATTAACTTGGTCTATAGCCATGAACGAGAAACTGTGCCCTTCATATTCCATCAAATGTTTAGCAAGCGCATTACTTTCGTTTCTCTTATTCATGGCGTAAATGTGCTCATATATTCTGTCTCTAAATCTGCGGTCCGTCTTTCCAATGTAGAAAGACGGACAGCAGTTGCAAAAAGCGACATAAACAACAGATCTGCTTTCGCAGTTGAGTGGGTACCTAATATTGTACTTATGGTCCCTTAGTTTAAATATCTGGCCAGATTTTATTTTACTACACCTGTTGCAAAAGCCACAGGGGTACATACCCAGTTTTTTATTAAACAGTCTATGTAAGTTATTCTTCTGTAATAATTCTTTTAGGTTTGCATTCCTTTTAAACACAAATTTCGGAAATTGCCCAAATTTCTTCATTAAATTTGGATTACTCAAAATAAAGTCCCAATTTTTCTGAATAATGGCAATAATTTCCTTAGTATCAAAACTGAACGTGGTCACGTAACATAGGGCTGGGTCAAAATCAGTTATTTTTCTAAGACCCTCATGATTAACTTGTATAGCTGGTCCTTGGCTAGGTTGGAAATCATTCTCTTGAGGAGGCGGGTTATTCAACTCCTGGTTTGTTAAAATTGCTTTGTAGAAACCATTATTTCTTTTTAAAGATACTTCTTTCAAAATCTCATGTACAAATCTGGAAGGGTAACTACGTTTTAAAAATAGTTCTGTAAGAAAAGCGCATTCTTTATAGAAAAAATCCAACGTACTGCAAATTCTCGCTGCTCTAACAAATTGTCCTTTGACAATAGCTTTTTTCTGCCTGTAAGGATGGTGGCTAGAGTAATGCAAGAATGAATTACAGTACGTGGATTTTCTATGTATTTTTGAAGTAAAGGTGCTTGTATTAAAGTCTTTTTCTAACTTCACATCTAGATAATCAATACTAGATGTAGAAAAAGTGTAGGTGAAATTCAAAAATTCTACAGAGTTATTGATAGATGAAATAAAGGAATCAGCTGATATGCTATCACCATCAAATAAGATAAAAATATCATCTAAAAATCTCGTGTAGTATTTAACTGGTTTCGAAAGCTCAGGTGAGGAGAAGATAAAATGTTTCTCCCAATAACCCATTACAAAGTTGGCTACTGAAGCTCCACAAGGGGAGCCCATAGCCACTCCCTGTTTCTGTAAGTAATATTTTTTATCGAAAATGAAGTAATTCGTGGATAACACTATATCCAGAATTTCTGTAATCACATCAATTTCATTTTTTGGAGCTCCAATTTCAGACAACAATAAAGCCAACCATTCGAGGGCTTCTTGGTGAGGTATAGAAGTGTATAAGTCAACCACATCAACAGTGAGAAAATTAACCTCACTGTTGAAGGGTTGACTACTCATGGCCTCTAAAAAGGACCATGAATCCTTACAAATTCCTGGTAGGTGTATAATATATTTGGATAACAATTTGTCAACAAGCTTTGCACTAGGGTAGGTCAACGAGGACCTACCATCAATTAAGGCCCTCATTGGTGGACTAACCAAATCCTTGTGTATTTTTGGTATGCCGAACATGACAGGTAATTTAGGTAATGTCATGTCTATATAGTTATAAGTCTCCAAGTCAATTTTACCTTCGAGATATAAATCGCGAAAGTAACCCCTTGTTCTTTTTTGGGCGACTTGGATCTCATTAAGGGAAACTTCGGCATACGCAGTAGTATCTAGTACAGAAAGCATTTTTTCTTTGTACATTAGGTCATTAAATAATACAAGGCCACCTCCCTTGTCCGGTTTTATGATTCTAACAGGTGTGTTACATAAATTTGTTAACAATTCAGATTGAACTTTACTAGTATTGAAGGCAATGTTAGAACCTTTCAAAGGTCTATTATTAAACAGGTGCCTCAAATCCACCTCACATGCCTGCTCGAACGGGATCAGAGATGGGTGGAGAGGTGGATTAAATACACTTGGTGATTTTAAAAATACAACAGGAATAGAATCAGAAGAGTCGTTGTTATAAAACAGTTTCAAATTGAGTTTCCTAACAAAACATTTCAGATTTATCATTTCTTTTGAAACGTCACCAAACTTACTAGGCACAAAAGTATGGCCATAAGACAATAACTCGATTAATTCTCCTGATAGTTCAAAGTCAGTGAAGTTATAAATTTTAAAGTCACCATTCTTGTTCAATAAAATTTTTGGGACCTGTTGAACATTAATTTCTTCATTAGTACTAGCAACACCTGGATAAACAGTCGGGGAATCCCCCATAAAACTAGAGGGGGAAATCATTTCCAATTCCGTCTCCTGTTGTTCCGTGACCGTGGATTGCGTTGTTCTAAAAAAGTATTATTGTTATTGTTGTGAAAATTATTGTTGCCCATTTTGTTATTTACACTTGCGTTTTTAATTCTATTACTGCGCCTTAGACCAGCACTAGAATTATTATCAGGAACTTGTTGAAAGCCATCTTCATCATTGTCCGCCTCAATATCGTCATAGGTTTCAGTGTTTGGATTATTACCAGCTCCATTAGGTGATGGTATTTTGTGGTCAATGAAACGAAGTTTGGGGTAGGCGGTATCATTTTGGTAAGCCTGCCTATCCCTCACCAGTTTCTTAGCTTTATTGAATTTAAGTTTCACAAGCATAGCCTCAATACTAGTTAATGTCCGGTCATAGTCTATTTTAAACATTTGGAAATTTAAATCTTCTTTCAACTGTCTGTCCATTAAGTCAATGTCTTTCAATAGTGCATCAATATGGAGCTCATAATGTTTTATTATGAGTTGTAGTAGTTGAAATCCTTGTGTCTGAAATAAGTCTTTAAGTTCGTTAAAGAACAATTCAGTATTAATGAGCCCTGATGGTGCAAATGAATTACGAAGGCCTTTAGGAATAAGCCCTTCTTGAATGCACTGCTTGAAATACGATGATTCTAATTGAAGTTTTTTTAATTTAAGAACACTGTTATCAAACGCTTTCAGTTTGTCTGCCATACTACTAGTAGAGCCAGAAACATTAGCTGACCCCATGTTACCAAGCTGTACAGAAGCAAAATTAAAAGCTTCAGTGTTCACAAGCCAAGCTGTAGTATCTGAAAGAAAACTTACTTTGTTAGATGTACACGCAGGTGGTAACCCTCTTCTCTGAGGTAGTGCATTACCAAGGTCTCCTGAATCTCCGTTAACAAGTGTAGTGCCAAATGACTGCATAGTTTGGACAGCCTCTCTGTGTTGGCCAGTTGAGTTGATGTTGGAAAAGGTTCTACTAGTGCCGTTTACACTAGATGTAAGTTGTAACGGTTGCACTGCTGGAATGGAATCGTCCCTCGAAGAGCCCGTCGAAACAGATGAAATAGGAAAACTATTTTGTTCAGACGCGCCGTTGTTACCATAGGATTCCTTCCTTTCTACAGCGTCAAGTCTAGCGTTGAGTCTGTCCAATTTCTCGGACAGGGCTGCTAGTAATGTAGAAATATGTCCAGTAGTCTCCGGAAAATCTGTACTGTGCTGGTTAAGTATTTCGTTCGAAAATAAGGTTGGAGTGCTAGGGCTGACAGGTCTATCCGTGGCCATCTCGAAACGAATGGATTACAGCAACGACACACAGACTTGTAAAAAAACAGACCAAACCACGGACACCTTGCTCAAGCAGACCAACGGAGTTAAAGTTGAATAAGAATAACAGTTAACAACTGTTAAAGAAACCAAAAAGTCACCTTAACGTCACTTTATTCAAAACGTTTTCGCCTTGCTTAATAGCTTGGCTTCATCAGAGGAATGTAGAACCAATTTCAAAGTGCAACTTTTAAATAAAAAAGGAAATGATGTCATCACACTACGTATTTTCTTAAAAACATATCACTTAAAAAAGCATACAACAAGTAATTAGTGTTTACATAGGAGATACTTAAAATACATAAACGTCAAGTAACACTGTTAACTCCTATAAAATGAGAGATTCATTTAAAAATGCATTGAAGATAGATTTAAAAATAAATAACAGATAAGGGGAATATTTCTCACTATTAATATGTACAAATGTTTTAACCTAATGGAATTGTAAATGTATTAATATGTATAATAATATGAAAAGGTAAATAAACACCTTATGAAATTGGTTCTACATTCCTCTGATGAAGCCAAGCTATTAAGCAAGGCGAAAACGTTTTGAATAAAGTGACGTTAAGGTGACTTTTTGGTTTCTTTAACAGTTGTTAACTGTTATTCTTATTCAACTTTAACTCCGTTGGTTTGCTTGAGCAAGGTGTCCGTGGTTTGGTCTGTTTATTTGGTTACACCAAACAGCTAATAAGAGGGTGAGTTCTCTTCTCACCACTCCTTGACAGCAGTGGTGCCCATCAAGGTTCTTTCCTGGGTCCACTTGTATTTGGCATCTTTTTTCTCAGGCAAAAAAACTGACTCCAGTCCGAGTCTTATCAGATTTGCAGATGACTACAAACTTGAAAGCATTGTCTGTAAAACAGCTGACACAATCAGTCTTAAACTGCACTAATGTTTGACATGAATGATACAGAAGACATGACCCTCCTGTCAATGTCAAAAAATCCAGTATTGTGAAATTTGACTAAAACCTCTCACCAGCTTTATACGCGGGTCTATATCAGATAATCAAACTTTTAAAAGTTTGAACACCATATGGTCGAGATCATATGTTCAAACTCTTAAAAGTTCGAAAATCAAATAAAAAAAAAATGGAAAAACCCTACCTGAAAGCTTAATCAGGGGGCAAGCCCCCCTGCACCCCCCCACCCCCCCACTCTTTAAATACACCAACTCTGAGATCGCATTACAGTGCAGACAATGGAAAACTTCCATTGCCGCACTGTATGGGGATCTCCGTTGAAACGTTCAAACTTTTAAAAGTTCGATCATATGGTGTCGAGCATATGACGCTCAAACTTTTAAAAGTTCGACAACGTGATAGGACCCCTTTATATGCTATTGATTGGCAACAACTAAAAGATGACAAAATAGTGCAAGACCTTGTAGATGATAACATTTCATTGAAACTGGTCATGCGTGATCAATGCTTTACCCTGGTTAACAAATTAAAATAAAATAAAGTCATAAAAAAATACCCCTATAGAAAGTGCCATCCACAAAACATAGAAAATCGCTTGCCTGATCCTCCCTAGGATTTACAGCCATGCCAGAAAGGAAAATTTCCCTCTGTATATATAGCTGTAAAAAAACAATTATAAAATACTAATTAAGTAAAACACAGCAATCACGAACCTATACCAGAACTTAAGTCCACAGGAAATAAAAATGTACAATACACCAAGCAAACAGAAGGACCAAAGGACAGCTGAAAACTCCAGTATTGTAGCGTGTTTAATTCAAAGATAAAAACATGAGTGTTTTCGCAGCTTAGCTGCTTCATCAGATGTAAGTTAAAACAATACAAAACTATTTAAATACTCTATTCATGCTATCACTTGACTGAACTACATTTTTTCTTAAAGAAACAGACAAAAATTCATATTCTTGACAAGTAAATTCATATAAATCACAATATAAGTAACTCATATAACAAACATCCTATCAAAAATGGTCAAATAAAACAACATTCTAATATATTATTATAAAATATAGTAATCCCTTAATAATACATAACATATAAAACGTAGTAGATCTACTATGTTCTACTTAATGGTCTAGCTTTCAGTTTTAGTCTGATGAGAACTATATCATTCAGGCCATGCCCATAGTCACCCCTGAGACTAATTATCCATTTTGCCTCCAATTGTTCTGTTAAGTTTCTGATGTCACCTTTTCTAACACTCAAAAATTCTCCCTATCACCATAAACATACAAGAGTGCAGTATCAGTATCCTGAATATGTTTAGACAATGCACTGCCATTACTACCCCTACTAATGTGATAATAATGTTCCTTAATTCTGTCTCTCAAAGCTCTATCAGTTTTTCATATATAGAATTTCAAACATATTGTGCAGTAGGCTGGATAAACTACATGAGCAGTACCACATGATGCATGTATATTAAATACATACACCTTGCCTCGGTTAGGATGTTTAAACATGTTGCTGCTATCTATATATTGACAGACGGCACATTGGCCACATGGAATAGTGAGCAACTTTCTTATTTTTCAGACAGCATAAACGTCTTCTCAGAGACTTGTTTGTACACAAACCTTGGCTTAGAATCAACTATTTCTTTGATCTCATCATCTGTAGTTACAATGTTGCAATGTTTCTTGATGATATCCCTATACTGGTTTATATCATTTGAGTAAAACATTGAAACTCTTAGCATATTATCTCTATTCTCTTGATCTAAATTCATTCTGCTAATATACTAATCTCCAAAGTAGGGCTTAGCTTTACTGTTTCTTAAACCATTAACCATTTTAACATTTTCATTAACTTCACATTGATCATAACCTCTGTCCGTGAGTGCCTTAACTAACTTATGAGTTTGCTGTGCATAATCATGATCTTGTACACCCAGTCTGGAAGCACTAAACACTTGACTTCGAACCACATTCCTAAACACATGTGATGGATGCATGCTATCTCTAGATAAAAGATGGTTACAATGGCAGGACTTTCTGAATGGTTGCATGGAAATATTACGTATATTATCTAACATGACCTTAACATCTAGGTAATTAATACTTTTATCAGAAATTTCTGATGAAAATCTTAAATATAGGGTAGTATTATTAATATAATCTTTAAACTCATAAAAAACCTCAACTGGCCCCTCCCATAGGAAGAACACATCATCTACAAGCCTACAATAAAATATTATGTATTTATTATAGGGTCCTGCGCATGCATACTTTTGTTCCCATATTGCCATAACAGCATTGGCGTAGCTATTGGCACAACATGTGCCCATAGCTATGCCATGCTTCTGCCAATAAATTACTATGTATTATTAAGGGATTAGTATATTTTATAATAATATATTACAATGTTGTTTTATTTGACCATTTTTGACAGATAGTGTTTGTTATATGAGCTTCGTATATTGTGCTTTATATGCATGAATGTGATAGCATGAATAGAGTATTTAAATAGTTATTTATTGTTTTAACTTACATCTGATGAAGCAGCTAAGCTGCAAAAGTGCTCATGTTTTTAGCTTTGAATTATAAAATACTGTTCCCTGTTCGGTACCTGTTCATGTACCTTCTAGTGCCACTGGAGAAGGTACAAAACTTCCACAGAAAGAAATCAATGGGATAAAGTTCCCCTCTCATTTAAACTCATCTCATTTGTCCCCTACCTTTAAGGAGAAACTGGAAGACGACACTGGCAGCTAGTTCTAACAAGGGATCTTGGGCACCAATCTCCTGAGGTTGTTTACCAAACCTATAAGCGTGTGCAGCCCATGCATAGCAGCTTAACTTACATGTTAAATATTCTACTGTTCTATTATTCCATAATTAGTTTACAAAATATGTTTGGATATATTTATTTAGTAAAAACTGCAAGAAAATCACAGTCAAGCTGGAGTTTCCACTGTGTAATATGCTAGCTGATAGGTTCAGCACAAACATCACCCCCTGGACACCCACAAAGACCCTTTCTCATCCCCGATACTTCTCTTGCACCTCACATCTAAATAGGTCAAGTGTTACAGGCCCTATCCAAGGCAAAGAACACAGATTTCATGGGACCTGATAGTATCACGGGATGTATTCTGTACCATCTCCAGCAAGAACTGGCTTCACCAATGAGCACCCTGTTCAACCACAGCCTAAGTACGGGCTTCATTCCAGCAAAGTGGAGAACTGCCATTGTCTTCCCCTTGCACAAAGGTGGCACCACTACTTACCCTGGAATCTATCACCCCATTAGCTTGACAAGTCTGATCTGTAAAGCCATTGAGCATATTATTATGGATCTCATAAACAAGGACATAGGCGATCTGCAAGCACTTGACCCCACCCAGTTCGGATTCATCAAAGGTAGATCTTGCTTGTTTAACCTGGTTGACTTCTTTGAGACTGTTACCAAGGCTCTGGATGAGAGAAAGGCTTTGCATAAGCTTACATTGACTTGGCCAAGGCCTTTGACACAATCCCCCACTCAGGCATCATCGAAAAGATAACACAACTTGGTGTAAATCCCTATCTCATCAGATGAGTGGCTAACTAGCTCACTGACAGGACCTTCAATGTGAAAATAGGCACCTCCACCTCCAATAGCAGACCTGTCACTAGTGGAGTTCCCCAAGGATCTGTCCTGGGACCCCTACTGTTTGACATTTACTTCTCAGAGGTCCAGGCAAAGACAAAGAGCCTGTGGCTTACCATGTTTGCAGATGACTGTAAGTTGGGTGCTGTTACTGACTACCTAAATGTTAACATACTATAAGAGGGTCTCACAGCAACTAATGACTGGTGCTAAACTCATGGCCTCAAGCTAAATGCAAAAAAAGTATCATCATACCATTCAGCAAAAACGCAACTCCTACCAATTACCACATCAATGGCAACCCCCTAAGCACACAACCTGTGGTGAGCAATCTGGGCACTCAGGTTGATAATAACCTCACTTAGTGGCAGTAGCCAGAAAAGCCTTTTACTTGGTTCATCTCATAAGTAAATGGATTGCATCCAGAAAAAAGGAGTTATTACCTCTCTATACTCCTCCTTCATCAGAGCAATAATTGAGCATAATGCCCCATTTGGTATGTACCTCTCCAAACATCTGCACCAACTGGAAAGGTTTCTGAAATACCTCACAAAGAGAATCCATGGCCTCCAACACCTATCCTATGGAGACAGGCTCAAATCACTATCACTCAGTTCGGTATCATACATATTGCTCAGGGGTGATCTGTGTCTCACCTACAAGGCAATCTCAAAACCTGCCCTACTAGAGATGTTCCCTATCCGTAAGTCTTACTCCTCATATGCTACCTGCCCAAAAGGCCTGAATGTGCTATGCGACATCAACAAAACCTGCTGGAGAGACAGGTTTGTCTCCCAGAGGATGCCCCATCTTTGGAATAGACTTCCCATACACGTCAAACAGAGCACCTCATTGCCTCTCTTCAAGTGCAACCTTGATGAGTGGATGGGAAATCACAAATTTGTCCCAGGGGTTCCACCTATGTCCCTCATTGACATGGGCGACAGGTGCTGACTGAGGTTTCTAACATCCAACCTAAAGGGTAAAGAGGGTCACACAAACAAACCATTCAGAAAAACTGCAAGGAAAAAAACCCAGCCAAGATAGAGCTAAGGGGTTATTTGTATATATCCCATGAGTCTCCACTGAAAGAGGTTTATGGTATTTATACAGTGAAAACTGTAGCTTGACTGTGCTTTTCTTGCAGTTTTCACCAAATGGTTTTTCTGTGTGACCTTTTTACCCTTTGAGCTGGATGGCTTTTTTAGGTAACATCATAAAGCATAGCCAAATATATTCACCAGTTTTACAGAGTTGCTAGCCAAATCTGCAGCAGGTTTCCTATACTGCCTTATTTGATTAAGGATTAAAGAAATAATATTCTTACTTAATGTGCCTTTCAAATATTCAGATTTTATGGGGGATTGTGCTAGTATAGCAATTCGGTCAAAGACCTGGGTTTTGCTATGTGCCATACAGCAGTCTCTGTCTGTTTCTTGTTATAAAATATTCCAGGTGCTACATGGTCATGACTGTTTCGACCAAACAGTTCAGGTTTACTGCACTCCACTCTTGGCAGCATATATTTACCAGTTATCGCATCGTTCTTTCCTTAATGGTAGCCACTGTAGTATACATTTGTATTTTTCCTGTACGTCTCACATGTCTTATAGCTTTGCACTTACTGATAAGTGCCAGCTGATGATAGTAAACTTTTTTGTTTCAGTTACAAATGATAAATAGGTAAGCTGCATGCAATGACTTTTTTGTTGTTTTCCACAATTTATGGCAATATTGTCAGTGCTTGAAATCATAACAGTGATGCAGCTGAGGCAGGGTCCTTTCTCTGAAAGACATGACTTTCATTCTAGGAGAACAAACTGCCATATTTAATGAATGAAATAATATTAATGGAGCTAAATATTAATATAGAAGTGTTTAAATGCTTTTGTAGGAATGTAGTAAACTCAAAGTACTCATAAAGCAGTTTAAGATGTCTGAACTAAAGACTCTGCACTTAATTACTGAAGACTTCAAGGAACGAGAACAAACTGTGTAATAATCTATTCTTTCTACTTCAGAAGCTAGCCGTCGGTGACCCCACCTCTACATCTACACTTTCATTATCTTTTCAATGCATTTTAGCCTTCTACCTATTTCAGATGCCACTCAGTCTGCTGATATGTTCTGTGACTGAACCATTTCCTCTGGTTCAAAGGTGTGGCTTATTGCTACCTTTTCTTTTCTGTCAACAACTGTGTAATTCCATGTCCTGTTTGCTGTTAGTTCATGGTCTGTTGAGAAACTTGCTGAGACCTGTTAACTGGCACCAACAGAATTTCTCAGGTATGTGAGGTTCCATTTCTCACAATGTATTTTCGTGTCTAAAAGCAGACACTTCTCCTTAGTCAAAGACACTTTTGTAGAGAAACAAATTCCTCTGAGTTTTCTGTAGTGACCTAGTATAAAAGGCACATCTCCCTTACTGCTTATCAACAGTGTCTCAAGAGTAACATTACATAGCAGTGCAGTGATTCTTGTATTGATATATGTGCGTGTGTGTGTGTGCGTGAGTCAGATCATGCACATTTGGACACACACACACACACACACACACACACACACACACACACACACACACACACACACACACACACACACACACACACACACGCGCCCAGAAATTGTAGTTTATTGGCCGTTTGGGCAGTTTTTCCATCTCTTTCAACTTTCTGGTTTAAAAGCCCGCGTTTGCGCTTGTTTCCCACCTTTCCTGTAACTAGTCTAGTCCAGATACAGATTTGCTGTATCCAGGACTATTTGTAAGCTTCTGAGCCCCCCAAGCCTTTCTGTTTTGGAGGGAAGCATTCTAGCTTATCAGTGGGAGTGATAAGCTCTAGGTAGCCTCTCTACCACAAGATGCAGGTACAGTTTCTTAGTTTTAGAACTTGAATTTGCTTATTCGTGCTCAGCACTTGTTCAGAACTTGTTAGCACTAAATAAGCTACAAATTACTACAGCACTCAACCTTCCTCTTTACTTAGAGGAAAACAGTTTTTGTACTTAATTTCCTCACTTACTTAGAGAAAAACACCTCTTATACTCACTTTCCTCACCTGTCTAAAGGAAAGTAGTTTTTTATTCAGGCATGTCCAAGGGTCAGTTCCCAGTGTTCTCTCATGTCTATCTGTTGAATCTGGGCATCTTGGGGCAATGTAGCAATTGCCTCATGTACACAGACAACCCTCTCCTCCTACCAGCCAACACCACAACCTGTGAGAGATGCACTTATCTAGCCAAACTGGAGGTAAAGCTCTCTCCAACCAAGACTGAACTTCACAGTCAAGAGGAGAAGGTAAAAGTTGCAGACTCCAAATCTGACTTCAAACCAGTGACAAGTGGAGTACTACAGGGTTCAGTCCTGGGACCTCTCCTGTTTGGTATCTACTTCTCTGAAGTACAGGCTAACACAGAAGGCCTTTGGCTAATGAAGTTCACAGATGACTGCAAACTAGGAGCCATAGTTAAGTCCCCAAATGATGTGGACATCCTACAGAAGGGCCTCACTGAGACAGATGCCTGGTGTCAGAGCCATGGCCTCAAGCTCAATGCCAAAAAGTGCATTGTTATCCCATTTGGTAAAAACTCTGTACCCATGAACTACCACACAGGTGGCAGTCTACTTAATGCTGAATGTGTGATAAGAGACCTGGGGACCCAGGTGGACAGTAGTCTCTCCTTTGATAATCACATTGCCACAGTAGTCAGAAAATCCTTCTACGTGGCACACCTCATCACAAAAGGGTTCTCATCTATGAAAAAAGAGGTCACTGTTCCCCTCTACTCGACACTCATTAGACCCATTATAGAGTACAACGTCCCTTTTGGAATGTACCTCACAAGACATCTGCAGCAGCTGGAAAGGCCACAGAAGTACCTCACAAAGAGGATTACTGGCCTCAAACAGATGCCCTACACTGACCGTTTCAAAAAACTCCAGCTTTACTCCATAGCATATCACCTACTCCGAGGTGGTCTCTGTCTAACATATAAAGCTATGTCAAACCCAGAGCTGTTGGACATGCTACACCTAAAGAAATCCCAATCCCTCCGAGGTACATGCTCTAGGGACTTAAACCTTGTCACCACAATAAACAGGACATGCTGGAGGGATAAATTCCTGTCCCAGAGACTTCCCATACTCTGGAACAAGCTATCCATCTATGTCAAACAAAGTTCCTCATTAGCATTCTTCAAGAAAAATATTGATAAGTGGTTGGGAAATAGGAAATACACCCCAGGGATCACTGCTGGCTGTGCTCGACAGGGGCAAAGGAAAATTACTTCCTTGGGTGGCGTAAGCCAGGGAACCTTGTTGGCTAGGCTTACTTAGGACCTTGGGCCAATAGCCTACTACCTACCTGTGAACCTATGAACCTAAGTCGTTTGGAATATTGCTGTTGTCTTCTGCCACTGGGTTTTGCTGTTTATGGTTTATTGGATTTGCTCTTTGTTCCATTGGGTTTTTAGTTTTCATATATTAGATACTGATAAATCACTGTATTCTATATATATATATATATATATATATATATATATATATATATATATATATATATATATATATATATATATATATAAAAATATATGTACACACATTTATGAATACAGTTGTTTATGTATCAAATCTATGTGCACATACATTATTGATAAACATCAGCAATTCAGTAAAGTGATCATTATAATGAATATACAACTCATCGAAATAAATACTTAATGCCTTTAACTGAAACAATTCTACATTACACTGAACAAAGTTACTTTTGGGACTAGGTAGAAATCAAGACCTCAAATTAATAGTGGCCAGACAATGAAATTCACCAACAATCCCAGTTCATTGGAATAGATCCACTTCCTCCATAGCCAAAATATGTATGCAAATAAGAGTAAGTGAAATCTCCAATAACAGTCTCAGCCTCATATCCTCTACTCAGCATTGCTGCCCTAATAATTTGATTGCCAGTGCTCACAAATCAGGTAATCTATGACCCACTAAGCAATGTAACCCCCTGTGAGTTCTAGGCAAGCTGCAGTACTATTAATAGAATGTAGACCAAAACTTACTTAGTATGCATTCATGCTGGACTGCAAAGTACCTGATTGCAACTAATCTACTGGTTTGACTTCTCCAAATAAGTCCTAGAGCATCTGGGATAAGTGACTGTTGATCTTCTGCTGAGTATGGTTTTACTGTAATACCAGTATACCGTTCTTACATTTAAGGAATCTTACTGGAAATTTGTTTCTGTTTACAGGAGAGAGAGAATGGAGCTATTTTCCAGCCTCGTTTTAGTAAAACTAAGAGTGTTGTTGCTAAGTGTGGTGTCTGAGTTTTCTCTTTCAGCCATTTCTCTGCTAATTTAAATTGGTCATATGGGCGTGGTGTTGCACATTGAGCAGCAGAATTTTAACATGCACTGTATAGACACTTGCATCTTCATCTATAATTGTCTTAATACCATCTTCGTCTTCCTAATCCTATTAGCTAGGGTGACTGGTGATATTTTGAGGTGTAGCCAGCTACCCATGAGTGATACAACAAGTCACATGGTGCACTACAAACCATTCAAGCAACCAGAGGCGCCAGAAGCTGTTGAAGACTGGTGGGGGTGGGGGGGTGATGGGCACTTAGTGATCTAAAAAGGGCAATTTTTTTAAAACTATTTACTACTACAACATAGGTTCACTTGAAGGACATTTTAAGCTTAGCCAATTTCCATTTTGGTGCTTGAATTAACATTTCCTGATTGGTGTTACCTATTCCATGGCTGATAATTGTATGTTAGCCCTAATGCGAATGAATGTGATCACACTATAGATAATTTGAGGGGACCCATGTAAGGGATGCAGCATTTAGGAACTGGCTCTATCCATTAGTGGCATGAGGGGTAATCCTGGAGTGCATTTTCTATTACCCATCCTTAGATCCAAGTTGCATTTGAATATGGACAGGGATGAGCTTTGTTTTACTTGAATGGGTATTCTGTTTTGGATATATATCCATCTCTCCACAACATTCAGTTTAGATACCTGACTGAGTATTTCTGATGCTATTTGACATGCTGATGTTCAGTAGGTCCATCTGTATTAGGTCAGAGGATGCCTTGTATGCCAGACACATCAGCTCTAAGCACTCTGTAGGATACTGAGTATAGTGATAAATCTTTGAGCTGGTCCATGCAAGACCTATTGTTTAGGACTTGTATCCTTTTAGTAAGGCATTTCTGTGGGTATTCCAATTGTTGCATAAGACTGGACAGATACATGTCAAAGTGGACATTATACAAAATGATCGCCCTAAAGAGGGCTTTGTAAAGGGGGACAGTAACATCTCTAGATCTAGTCACAATCGATTTTTCATAAGCTGTGCAATATAGAAAGACTTTCTTATGACTCTGGGCACATGTTGGTCAAACGTTAGGTCACTATACACACAAGTTCCCAAATGCCAAACAACTGGGTGAGTTCTCAGGGGGCATTGTCAATTTGGCAGTTCCCTGGAGCAGATGACTTCCCAAAGGATCATCATCGTCTTCTTTCGGCTTTTCCCATTAGGGGTGGCCACAGTGGATCATCTGTTTCCATTTCTTCCTGTCCTGTGCATCTTGCTCTGTCACACCAACCACCTGCATGTCCTCTTTTGACCACATCCATAAACCTTATCTTAGGCCTTCCTCTTTTCCTGTTACCTGGCAGCTTCATCCTTAGCATCTTTTTCCCAATATACTCAGCATCCCTCCTCAGCACATGTCCAAACCAATGTAATCTTGCCTCTCTGGCTTTGTCTCCAAATCTTCCAACCTGGGCTGACCCTCTAATATACTTATTCCTGATCCTGTCCACCCTCGTCACACCCAGTGCAAATCTTAACATCTTTAACTCTGCCACATCCAGCTCTAACTCCTGCCTTTTTTCAATGCCACTGTCTCCAACCCATATAACATAGCTGGTCTCACAAACCTCTTGTAGACCTTCCCTTTCACTCTTACTGGTACTCGTCTGTCACAAATCACTCCTGACACTCTTCTCCACCTATGCCATCCTGCCTGTACTCTCTTCTTCACCTCTCTTCCACACTCACCATTACTCTGAACTATTGATCCCAAATATTTAAACTCATCCACCTTCACCACCTCTACTCCTTGCATCCTCACCATTCCTCTATCCTCCCTCTCATTCACACACATATATTCTGTGTTAGTCCTGCTGACCTTCATTCCACTTCTCTCTAGAGCATGTCTCCATCTCTCCAGGGTCTCCTCCACCTGTTCTCTACTCTCACTACAGATCACAATGTCATCTGCAAACATCATAGTCCACGGGGACTCCTGTCTGATCTCATCTGTCAACCTGTCCATCACCATTGCAAATAAGAAAGGGCTCAGAGCTGATCCTTGATGTAACCCCACCTCCACCTTAAATGCATCTGTCACTCCCACCGCAGACCTCCCCGCTGTCACACTACCCTCATACATATCCTGTACCACTCTTACATACTTCTGTGACGCTGCCAACTTCCTCATACAATACCACAACTCCTCTCTAGGCACCCTGTCATATGCTTTCTCTAATTCTACAAAAACACAATGCAACTCCTTCTGACCTTTTCTGTACTTCTCCATCAACACTCTCAGAGCAAACATCGCATCTGCAGTGCTCTTTCCCGGCATGAAACCATACTGCTGATCACTAATCATCACGTCCCTTCTTAACCTAGCTTTCACTACTCTTTCCCATATATTCATGCTGTGACTGATCAGTTTAATCCCTCTGTAGTTACTACAGCTCTGCACATCACCCTTATTCTTAAAAATCGGTACCAAAACACTTTTTATCCATTCCTCAGGCATCCTCTCACTTTCCAAGATTTCATTAAACAATCTGGTTAAAAACTGCACTGCCATTTCACCTAAACATCTCCATGCTTCCACAGGTATGTCATATGGGCCAACAGCCTTTCCATTCTTCATCCTCTTCATAGCTATCCTTACTTCTTCCTTGCGAATCCATTGCACTTTATGATTCTCTATCCCCACATCATCCAACCTTCTCTCCCTCTCATTCTCTTCATTCATCAACCCCTCAGAGTACTCTTTCCATCTCCTCAACACTCTCCTCGCTTGTGAGTATGTTTCCCTCATTATTCTTTATCACCTTTACCTGCTGCACATCTTTCCTAGCTCAGTCCCTCTGTCTAGCCAATCGGTACAGGTCCTTTTCTCCCTCCTTAGTGTCCAACCTTTCATACAACTCTTCATATGCCTTATCCTTAGCCTTTGCCACCTCTCTCTTTGCCATGCACATTATCTCCTTAAACTCCTGTCTGCTTTCTTCATCTCTCTGACAATCCCACTTCTTCTTTTCCAGCCTCCTTCTCTGTATACTCTCCTGTACTTCCTCATTCCACCACCATGTCTCCTTGTCGTTCTTCATCTGTCCAGATGTCATACCAAGCACCTTTCTAGCTGTCTCCCTTACTAGCTCTGCTGTAGTTACCCAGCTATTTGGTAACTCTTCACTGTCACCCAGTGCCTGTCTTAACTCATCCCTGAACTCCACCTCACAATTACCTTTTTTCAGTTTCCACCATTTAATCCTTGGTGCTGCCCTCACACTCCTCCTTTTCTTGATCACCAATGTCATCCTACAAACCACCATCCTATGTTGCCTAACTACACTTTCCCCGGTCACCACTTTACAGTCTCCAATCTCCTTCAAACTGGCCCTCCTACTTAAGATATAATCCACCTGTGTACATCTTCCTCCACTTTTGTATGTCACCCTATGCTCCTCCTTCCTGTATTCACCACAGCCATGTCCATCTTTTCGCAAAATCCACTACCATCTAACCTTCTGCATTCCTTTGTTTAACACCATGCCTACCCATCACTTCCTCATCCCCTCTGTTCCCTTCACCAACATGCCCATTAAAAGCTGCTCCAATCACCACTCTCTTGCCCTTGGGTACAGTCATCACCACTTCATCCAACTCACTCCAAAAATTTTCTTTCTCATCCATCGCACACCTAACTTGTGGAGCATATGCACTAACAACATTCATCATTACATCATCAATTTCCAGCTTCATAAACATCACTCTATTCGACACTCTTCTCATCTCCAAAACACTCTTAGCATACTGTTCCTTCAGGATAACTCCTACGCCATTCCTCCTCCCATCCACACCATGATAAAACAATTTGAACCCACCTCCAATACATCTAGCCTTACTCCCCTTCCATCTAGTCTCTTGCACACACGATATACCAACCTTCCTTCTGCCCATCATATCGGCTAGCTCTCTCCCTATACCAGTCATACTGCCAACATTCAAAGTTCTGACCCTCACTACCACAGTCCTAGCCTTTCTCCTCTCTTCCTGCCTTTGGCCATGCCTTCCGCCTCTTCTCCTCCTTCAGCCAACAGTAGCCCAATTTCCACCAGCATCCTGTTGGCTATCAGTACTGGTGGCGGTCGTTGTTAACCCAGGCCTCGACTGATCTGGTATGTAAATATTTGGTTCTAGTTTACATAACCGACACTGCAAAACACCAACAACACAAACATCGACACCACATAATCGACAAACCATAAACACGAAACCTCACATGCCCGACAAACAAATAACCGACGGTCCACAAACACGAAACCTCATACGCTGCACACACCACAATAACAACAATCAACTAACAAAACACATCCCCTGTCCAAAAACCACACACACAACACAAGCACACCAAAATCCTCACAAACTCACACTAAACCTCACATACACAACTATCTACAACCCTAACCCAAACCCTTACCCTAAGGTCCGTCACTATCGCACACTCAGCTAACCCGCACCCTAACCCTAACTCACTTAACCCGCCCCTAACCCAAAAATACTACTACCGCACACTTACCTAACACGGGTCCTAACCCTAACTCACTTAACCCGCCCCTAACCCAAAAATACTACTACTGCACACTTACCTAACACGGGCCCTAACCCTAACTCACTTAACCCTCCCCTAACCCAAACACTATCACTACCGCACATTTACCTAACCCGCGCACTGACCCTAAATCACTAAACCCACCCCTATCCCCACAGACCGTCAATATCCACACTTACCTTACTCGCACCCTAACGTCCGTCACCACCGCATACTTACACAGCCTTTTTCCAAGTCACTATCCTCGGCATCGATGTTTTGATCCGTAGCGTCGGTCTTCCGGATTGTCGATCTTCTGGCGCTCACACATTCATTGTCGGTGAAAGCATCTGTCGGTTAAGTAAACTAGAACCAAATATTTACTGCTGTCCGCATGAATTATTTGGTGAAGTTTTACACTGGATGCCCTTCCTGACGCAGCCCTCCCCATTTATCCGGGCTTGGGACTGGCACAAAGAAATGCACTGGCTTGTGCATCCCCAGTGACTGGGTTATGACTTCCCAAAGGATATGATAATGTATTTCTTGGAGTTTAGTTTCAATTTATGATTCTGGCACCAGTTATTTTGTGGGACAAATCTTCTTGCATGATGGTTAAGTCATTTGTGGATTCAATAACTGCTCCTAGCTTGCAGTCATCTCAAACTGAGTCGCACAAAGCCCTTTGGTATTTCCTTTTACTATTGAGATGTATTTGCCAAACAGAAAAAGTCTCAGCACCAACCCCTGGGGTCACCATTGGTGACTGGTTTCTTCCCCTATTTTGATCTCCTGCATCCTATGAGCAAGCATGCATGTATATGTTCATAAGAAATAAAGAATTATACTATATACTGGATTAAGCAACCAATGACTTGCAGGTATCAAACTTGTAAAAAAATATTATTATGTTGGTAGCACACAGCAGAGATGTTGAACAAAAAGTAAGCACTTTTGTGGATGGACTGGTGTATGATTAGATAGACTTTTTAAATGTGAAGTTGGTTTAATTCATTGTTAGTCTGAAGAAGCGGAGTCCATCCGCAAAAGCACTTACTTTTTGTTCAATAAACATCTCTGCTGTGTGCTACCAATGTCTAATAATTTTTTATATGCATGTATATGTTCTTTGATTGACCTTCCTGATTGTATTGGCCTGATTGTATTAAATTATATTGCTTGTATAATACAGCACCACTTGTTAGAATGTGTTTTAAATTTGTAGTTTGGAACAGTCTTCTAGTAAGCAATGAAACAAAATGTATGAACCAATAATGACAAAAACTACCCATTTCAGAAAATTTCAACCATAAATTGCCACTCAAACTTCTGTCATTACAATCCACCAATATCAGTAAATATGCAAAATCACTGCAGAGGTAAGTCATCTAAATAATTTTACATTAAAGGGATCTGCAACTAATGAAGAGGTTGCTGCTAGCAAACAACTTTACATGTCATTGTTTCATCTACAAATAAAGTACCTGCTGCCCTTAAAGAATAAATTGTCCATGCCACGAATGGATGGCAAACTGATAATGGGTTCATAGTTACTCGGTAACTCCTCCAAAGAAGGACATTTGTAGGACTGCAGCATCCACTCCCATTAAAGTACAACACAGTACAGTATCAGCGATCCATCTGCATACTGTGGGAGTAGTATCCACAGCCTTCTGCATCAAAAGCAGGTATATACTACCTGTTGTGGTACTAACAATGCAAACAACTTACCATAAGTAGCATTAAACTTCTCTTCCTCTGAAGCTCTCAGCTCCTTGTAAAATTCACTTGACGATCAACTAAATCTCTCACCTTCGCAGCACAAGAAATCTGGAAACAGCCAAAATTTATTTGGGGGGCAAAGGCCCAAAACCAAAGACATATTTTAAGTATTGCTTGTATAGTCTTGGAAAGTTGCTTAAATGATGTGTTTTGTGTTACCATGTGTTTCCTGAAACGATAGGAAGACTGAAACTTAAAGAGCTATCATTATTTAGTGAATTCAGTTCTCACTGATTTACCAGAAAAACACAAATATTAAGAGGAACAGACCAAAAGTTGTTGTTTGTCTTTCGGCTTTTCCTGGTTAGGGGTCGCCACAGTGGAACTCCGGTCCGCTAATGATTGGCAGTAGATTTTAACGAATGCCAAGGTGCCAGCTTAACGTCCAACCTTCAATGAAGGCAAGCCCATTTACACATGTCTTTCGAACACCCATCCAACCGCGGGAGGATATGCAGACTCCACACAGAAGGCACTCCCCACACTCCAGCCGAGAATCAAATGGGAGAACCTCTTGCTGTGAGGCAACAATGCTACCACTGCACCACCGTGGCTACAGAACAGACCAAAAGTATGAGCCAAATATTCTATGAAAATCTGGACAGTGGAGAGCTATGGACTCAACTCCCTGAATCACAAGTGGAGGGATGGGTAGAGAATTCAGGCTCTTGTTTCAGCCTGAGTAACACTAACTACCAGATATACCTAACTGGGGCATTTTACACACACACACACACACACACACACACACACACACACACACACACACACACACACACACACACACAGACACACACACACACACACACACACACACACACACACACACACACACACACACACACACACACACACACACGGGAGCAACATAACTCCTGCAAATAAAGAACAAAACTCGCTTACCGGCATGACTCTGGCTCTGGCAGCACCAACTGAACAGTGGCAGCTGTAACACAGAGCAATAAGAGAACAAGAACAGCTGGTTTAGTGAGTTTAATGTCCGCGTGCAAATCCACGATTGCGTGGAAACTCCTTTTCGTTAATTTTTCCTGACAGGTCTTGCAGCTGTAAAAGTGTGGGAGGGGGCTCCCCCTCCCCCTGGCTCTATGGTTCTGGCATCGATGCAAGCAACCTCTTGCAACCCACAGCTGCTCTGCATAACTCTTACTTTACAGTTGTTTTTACAAGTAGGGCTTGGGGTTGGTATAATGGTTAAGGTGTTTATCTCACAGACACAAAGTACAAGGTCTGATTCTGATCTTTGAAAGGGAAATTGGCTAGGCTTAAAATGACTCACAAAGGCAGCTAGCCTAGTACTTATCTGTGAACCAAATCTGTGCTATACATTGACATAGTTACAACTTAAACCTAAATTATTTAATTTACCTCATTTAGTCAGACAGTGTGCATCTACAAACTATATCTAACCTTCCTCATTTAGTTCTTATAGTAACTATTTGTAAACCCTACATTAGATAATATGCAGAGTTACCCTTCTCCACAGAATAGCATGATGGCTATCTTAGGTTCATAGGTCATTACTAGGCTATTGGCCCTAGGGCCTATATAAGCTTAGCCAAAAGGTACCCTGGCTTTTGCCACCCAAGAAAATTATTTTCCTGTGCCACTGTCGAGCAGAGCACAGAAGTAATCCCCGGGGTGAATTTTCTATCTCCCATCCAATCATCAAGATTTTTCTTGAAGAGTGCTAATGAGGAGCTATGTTTGATATAGATAGGTAGTTTGTTCCAGAGTATGGGAAGTCTCTGGGACAGGAATCTATCCCTCCAGCATGTTCTGTTTATTGTGGTGACAAGGTTTAGGTCCCTATACCATGTAGCTCGGAGGGATTGGGATTTCTTTAAGT
Organism: Protopterus annectens; assembly: GCF_019279795.1. Classification (NCBI taxonomy): domain Eukaryota; kingdom Metazoa; phylum Chordata; order Ceratodontiformes; family Protopteridae; genus Protopterus; species Protopterus annectens. Next base: position 1,537,244,840 of record NC_056729.1, on the reverse strand, counting down.
GGAGCATGTCCAAAAGCTCTGGGTTTGACATAGCTTTGTGTGTTAGACAGAGATCGCCTCTGAGTAGGTGATATGTGATGGAGTAAAGCTGCAGTTTTTTGAGACGGTCTGTGTAGGGCATCTGTTTGAGGCTGGTAATCCTCTTTGTGAGGTATTTCTGCGGCCTTTCCAGTTGTTGTAGATGTCTTGTGAGGTACATACCAAAAGGGGCGTTGTACTCTATAATGGGTCAAATGAGTGACGAGTAAAGGGGAAACAATGTCCTCTTTTTTCCTGGATGAGAAACATTTTGTTTTGAGGTGTGCCACGTAGAAGGATTTCCTGACTACTGTGGAGATGTGATTATCAAAGGAGAGACTACTTTCCACCTGTGTCCCAAGGTCTCTTATCACACTTTCAGTGTTAAGTATACTACCGCCTATGTGGTAGTTCATGGGTACAGAGTTTTTACCAAAAGGGATAACAATGCACTTTTTGGCATTGAGCTTGAGGCCATGGCTTTGACACCGGGCAAATGTCTCTGTGAGGCCCTTTTGTAGGATGTCCACATCTTTTGGAGTTTTGATTATGGCTCCTAGTTTGCAGTCATCTGCGAACTTTGTTAGCCAAAGACCTTCTGTGTTAGTCTGTACTTCAGAGAAGTAGATACCAAACAGGAGAGGACCCAGGACTAAACCCTGTGGTACTCCACTTGTCACTGGTCTGAAGTTGGATTTGGAGTCTGCTACTTTCACAGTGTGGCTTCTGTCAGTGAGCCAGTTGGCAACCCATCTTGTGACATAGGGATTTATACCTAGTTTAGTGAGTTTATCTATAATTCCAGAGTGGGGGATGGTGTCGAAAGCCTTGGCGCGATCTAGATAGGCTGTGTGAACCATCTTACCCTCATCTACGGCTTTGGTGACCGCTTCAAAGAAGTCTGTCAGGTTTAGGAGACACGATCTGCCTTTTACAAACCCGAACAGGGTGAGGTCCGTAGTTTGGAGATTACCAATGTCATTGTTTATAAGTTCCATGATGATACATTCCATAGCCTTGCAGACCAGGCTCATCAGGCTAATGGGGCGGTAGTTTCTGGGGCACATGGTGGCTCCCCCTTTGTGGCGTGGGATAACCGTTGCTGTGTGCCATTCAGTGGGCTCATAGCCTAAGGTGAGGCTATAATTGAACATGGTACTTAGGTAGGGTGCCAGTTCATTCTGTAGTTCATATAGAACACAGCCTGGGATGTTGCAGGTCCCATGGATGCTGTGTTCTTGGCTTTGGAGAGTGTGTTTTTTACCTGTGCAGCCGTGATTACAGGAACTTTGATTTCTTCCTGTATAGAGATGGGCCCTTTAGGGGATGAGAGGGGGGTAAAGTTAGCACTGAACCTATCTGCCAGGATGTTGGCAATATCAGTTGGTTCTGTATATTTAGTGCCATTGTGCTGTAACTCAGAGCAGATCTGAGTGTTGCCATTGAGAGTCTTGACATAGCTATAGAATGCCTTGTGGTTGTCTTCAGAGTCAGTGGTGATTTTGTTTTTGTAACTTGCTTTGGAGGATTTTATGAGGGATGTCAGCTTCTTACTGAGGCTGACCAGGGAGTTCCTCTAATCATGGGATTTTACTCTTTTTTGCAACAGTTTCTTTCTTCTGTTGTAGAGTTTGTTTATGGCAGGGGACCACCAGACTGGCTTCCTTTTTTTGGAGGATAGCATCTTGGTTCTGTTAGGGATTGCACGATCCATGCACTCGTGTAAGTGCTTATAAAGTGCATTTGTGTAGGATTCAGCAGTCATACCTCTATTGTCCGTCAGCATGGGCGTTGTGAAGTTTGCCACTTCTGTCTTAAGAAGCGAGAAGTTGGCTTTGGAGAAATTTTTTACGATGGTTTCCCTAATGGGGAGGTGGGGGAGGGATGTGGATGTCTAGGGTGATTAGCTTGTGTTCAGATCTGACCAACAAGGAATTGACCTCTGGTGTGGAGCACTGGTTGCCCATGTTGGTAATAACCAGGTTTAGGATATTGCTGTCCCTGGTGGGGGTGTGGATAAGTTGATCCAAAGCATTGGAATTTATGAATTCCAGAAAATGTTGAGCACAAGAGTTGGTACATGAGTAGTTTTCCCAGTTAATGGTGGGGTAGTTGAAATCGCCCATTATTTGGGTGTTAGGTTGTACCCTAATATTTTCCAGTGTATCAAGAAATGAGGAGTGGGAATCCTGGGGCATGGTGAGGGATCTGTAGCAAGCTACAATTTGGATTGCTGTCTTGCCCAGAGTTAGTTGCACTTTGATAATCTCAGATGCATTATGCTGAGATACTAGCCTGGAGGTGTGGATATCCTTAATGAATATGGACACGCCTCCGTCTTTAGTGTTTCGGTCCAGGTTAAGTGGCCGAAAGGTGTGGTATGAATTATAGCCTGATAATGCAGGGGTACTCTCTGAAGCCTTGAACCAGGTCTCTGTCACTGCACAGATGTCGATGTTCTCCATTTTAAGGAGCGCCTCAAGTGAGTGCATTTTGAGGTTTAGACTTCTAGCATTAAGTAGCAATACCCTCAGATTCTGCTTGCTTGTACCTGTTATGGTGGTGAATTTATAATTTGAATCTTGCCTAAAAAAAAGGCACTTTAGGGGCGGCTAGAGCCTTAGCCAGTATCCGTAATCCCAGGGGGTGACAAGTGCAGGCCATCTCTGGCAAAGCATTGTGGTTTGTCGATCATGACATCCCAGGCAGACAGATACTGGATCCCCATAGAATGACATCAGAAGCTTAGCCAATTGTTGAAGTCAATCATTTTGTCCTTGTACTGTGGTATCATTCTGGGTGATGGCAGGATGCTACTCAGGGCTAGGGTCATACCTGCCTGGGCTTCAAGATCAGACAGCTCCTCCATGACCCTTTTCATGTAGTCCAGGGAGGTACGTCTCAGGTCATTCACGACAACATGGACAATGACAGAGTCATATTTGTACTTGTTGTGGAGTGACCTGAGTGCATGCGTTATGTGGTGGATCCTGGCACCCGACAAGCAGCTGACAGTAACGTTCTCCTTGTTTAGCCTGGTGAGTGGAACATCAGTGTGCCTGACTATAGAGTCACCTGTGACTAGAGTGTTGGGTACGTTGTTATGCCTTATGAGCTGTGGTTGAGTGGCAGACTGGGTTTGTGGTCTATGTGTCATTTGGGTTGTGTTGGGGGGGGTAGAGGTTGCTTGTGTTTCTGCTTTGGAGGTCCCTGTTGCTTGGGCAGGTTTTTACTGAGAGCCTCTGCGAATGTAGGTGTGTGTTCTGTGTTTCTATGTGTGTGTTTTGGTGGTGTAGGTTTTGAGGGACTATGTGATGAGTGTGGTGTGGTGCAAGTGTTTACTTTCTCCTCTTGACTGTCTAGTCCAGTCTTGGTTGAAGAGAGCTTTGGTTCCAGTTTGGCTATATAAGTGCATCTCTCACAGGTTGTAGTGTTGGGTGGTAGGAGGAGAGGGTTGTCTGTGTAAATGAGGCAATTGCTGCATTGCCCCAAGATGCCCCGATTCATCAGGTAGACAGGAGAAAACACTGGGAGCTGACCCTTAAACATACCTGGATAGGTGCTTATTTGTTAACTATGAACCTATGAACCTATGAACTACTAGAAACTGTTTTCCTCTAGACAAGTGAGGAAAGTTGAGTGCTGTAGTAATTTGTAGTTTATTTAGTGCTTACAACGAGTTCTGAACAAGTGCTGAGCTCAAAGATTGAACTTCTTATAGCATTCTGTGTAATTCTAATTGATTCTCCAAATCTCCGGAGTAAAATGGAAGGTCAGCCTGCTTGTTTTTCTTCTGTTGCTAGCCTCATAGAATTTGCTGACTTTAGACAGTGTGGTCACTGCCTTGTGCTCACAGGTAATGAACTATTGCTCATCAAATGAAGTTTTGTTTGCCAGAGATGCAAATATAGAACAAATGTGGAGGCTTCACTCTCCTGAAAAAAGCATGCACTGTCAGCAACACACACATCCAACACATTCTATACCAACCCAGACTAAAATGTCTTATGCTGAGGTTTTAAAAATTCATTGACAAAGCTTGTGAGACCCATGAAGACTACGTTTTGGTGAAAATCCAACACCACTCCACTTTCCTACATACTTTCAACCAAGAGTCACTTAAATAATGTCAAATCCAGTACACCAAACCACTCTACAAATTAAAATGTTTTAGTGATCCTTGAATGTATAGTCAGGCACACTGATTTTTCACTCACTAGCTGGACAAAGGCAGGATGATGGTGAGTTGTCTTTCGGTTACCAGACTCTATGATATCTCAAGGGCCCTTCAGATGCCTGCATCTAACAAATATGACTGTGATGTGTGGTGGTCCATTTGGGGGTGAATGACTTGAAACACAGAACCCTGGGGAATATGCAGAGAGACAAGTCAGAACTCTCCATGCATATCACAATTGCAGGCAAGACCCTGTTCCTAAGTGGAATTCTTCCTTCTCCACAAAATAATATCTAGGTACAAAGAAAAGATAACTGACTGCAACAATTTGCTAAATACTTCATGTAATTCCAGCAGGATTCATGATATGTCAGCATGGGATGAGATGTGCTTCCACCCTATTTACTTTGCAACGGTGGCTTGTAGCTGATGTTACATGGCTTCTGCAGCCCAGCTAATGTGTTTACAGCCCCCAACGGTGCCTTTTGTAAGCAGAGTATGGTGCTACTAACATGTCAAATCCAAAACAGGATCACATTAAAGTGGTTCTGCTCAATGCCAGAAGTCTAAACAGCAAACTGCCTAACATTGAGGCTGTTCTGCACTTGGAATGCATCCATAAATGTATAATTACTGAAACTTGTTTTAAATATTTAGAAAGTACTCACTCTGTACTTATATTTTGCACCAACCATTCCTTCAGATAGGATCTGAAGATATGACCATTTACAAAGCGTTCTTTAGCTATATTTGGTAACTAAGAAATAGCACCCAAATTGCTCTTAACTTTATCATAACTGTGCATCCTACCCAGACCCAGCAGACATTGCCAACATACTAACAAACAAATTCAATGCAAATTTTTCCCCAGAGACAACTATCAAAAGCCCAGATTTCTCTGAATTTATCAAGCCCTTCCCCCAGTATCAATAAAGGATATGGGCTGGAGGTGCTTTCCAAGAAAATGCTTTCTCTGTGGAGCCTGTTATTATAACTGACTGTTTAATAAACTGTATCAAACAAGCCCTGGCAGATACATTCGTTAAAATATCTAAGCTGAGCTTAGCCATAGGCTTTGTTCATGAGGTTTGGGGCACATCCAGAGTGATGTCGCTCTATTAGGGTAACCCCAGCATTGACTGTTTGAATTAAAGGCCTATCATCATGACAAGTCTTATTTGTGAAGCCATTGACTATGTATCTGACCTGATAAACTATGATATTAAAAATCTGTTGAGATAGATCTGCAACAGTTTAGCTTTCCTGTCTAATGAATCTGGTTAACTTGTTTATAGTGTCAGTTTCTTAATAGGCTATTGATCTGTGAGGATTATTAGAAGCCTAGCCTTACAGTCCCATGGAAGTTTTTAGCCTTTATGTTTTGCAGACAAATAACCCACAGATAGGCTGAGCAATTATATGCTGGGACTTTTACATTGCAGGCTGTTGACAGTTGGTCATGCTCTTTACGTGATATATCTTGACATTAATAAGGCATTTTACACCATCCCTCCATACTAGCATAGTAAGTGAGATTATTATATTACACAGAAATCCCTAAGCGGTAAGATGCATAGCCATTTAGCTAAAAGACAGAAGCTACACTTACTTCAGAGTACGAAACTGACCATTCATGTCCCACAGGGAACAGTGCTGGTATCTCTTTCATTCAGCATTTACTTTTCTGATGTCTAGGCTATGAACCAAGACCTTGGGTCAGTCAAGTTTGGAGATGACTGTAAACTGTGAGTCATTGTCAACTCTCTCACTGATGTGCAAGCCTTTCAGCAAGAACTTACACTTGTAAATACCTGGTATACTAAAAATGGTCCCCTGTATAAATACAAAGAAATTTGAAACAGTTGGCACTATGTAATACCATATGTCCTTCTCTGTACTTAAAAGATCTACACACTAGCACACATATGCACAGACAGTGGTGGTGGTGGTGGTGGTGGGGGGGGGGTTGGCATGAAAATCAAGGTCTCAACCTCACAGACCCAAGGTACAGGATTTAATTCTGATGTCTGATCATTTGCTAAGCTTGTTGTAGTCTGAAAACCGATATCCTAGTAGTTACCTATGAACACACATGTGCATGCTTGCACACCCACATTTTACATATTTATTTGTGTGTGTGTGTGTGTGTGTGTGTGTGCTTCATGTGAGTTCTGATGTGTTCCATGGGTATACATCTGAATCAATAACACTGCACATGAGTAATCCCTGCTGAAGACATTGGCTTTACCCTGTGCTGAAAGGAGTGTGGGCGATGACTGATAAATACAAAGCTACTGCTGAATAAACTGTCCCAGATGTAGTTACAAATCTTGTTCACAAAATTGTGTGGGTGAGTTCAGTCATTTACTACAGTGTGTGTTATTACTGAATGAAGATAAAGTATCAATGAGAAAAGAAACCTGGATTAAATGACTGCAAGACATCAACTGCATCATGAAGTCTTTACTACAACAGAAACAAATGCAGATTTGTTAGCGTTTAGATTGCAATATGTTTTTTTTTTTTTGAAAATTGTCACACTGAGAATCATCTCAGTTTAATATACTGTCCAAACTGCAGCTGACTAAGTTAATTCATCATATTTTGAACAAATCAAATGCAATTATCAAACTACCTGTCTGCCTGCTTACCATATTAAGTAAATATAAAAAAGTCAAAATTACTGATGGACAAAGCATTGTTGTATTTTTTGGATCAGTTTTCCTTAACTTGTTCTAACTCCATCTATTAAAACATTAATGGTCAGTCATCCTTAAGCATTTCATATTCCCAGTGATTCCTTTCCCCCTTCACATGTATCCTCAGCAAATCTATCATCCTCTATACGCCCAGTGGGCTGCATTGCCAGTAAATGGCTACTTTCTATCTCCTATGTACGAGTGCCTAGATTCACCTTATTTTATTTATATTTATTGGTATTTTGTTATCCTTCTTGGCTCTATAGCATAAAAACTTATTTTCAGAAAGTGTCTGGGAAGAAAAGCTCCCAACCTCATAAGATCAAGACATTATACAAAACTTTAGTGCCACATAATATATAGCAAGAAACAAAAGACAAATAGCTCAAGGGAAAAGTATAAACAATTTACTGGAATACAAAAGAAGATAACAGTTGTATGTTTCGTATAGTACATGTTTTGTGAAATGGGATGACAACTACAAATATGTAAGGAATTAATTACTGCAAGAGTAGAAAAAATGAGAAACAGATCAAACAATGACATCTTCACTACAGGAAAGTAATATACATGTGATATGCAGGTTGAAATAATTGACATTGTGGACGTGTAAATAACAGTTGTGTATTGCAACTGTAAGTAAGCACAATTGTCTGGATGCATCCAAGGTAAAATGCAAGTTATAAGCAAGTATTCATACCTGCGTAACAATGATGGGTTTAATAGATGAGGTCAGGCAGTGATGTATTAATGTATAAGCAAATATAAAGAGAAGTAAAAAAGGTTTTGCAGGGACCCAGGGGAGTATTTGAACATTTTCAAGGAATTAAGCAACAGTGTAGTAAAAAGAGACTTACAGCTTGAGGAAGAAAGACATTTATTTATACGTTTCATTTATAGGTTCATTGGTATATATTAGGTTAATGACCACCAGGGATTGATAAGCCTAGATGTGCAGCCCAATCCAGTTGTGCCCCAATGTATCGTGGGCATTTATTAGGAGGGGTATGTTAGCTAGGAAGTTTTTAGAGGTTATGTATGGTGGGGTATGTTAGTCTGAGCACAGTCACTGTCTACGTCTGTTAGATTCATGGGGCCCAGAACCAGGGAAATTCTTCTTACTTAAATAGGATTAGAGATGGACTCTACTTCAAATGGACTGGGAGCCTGTTCCAGAGCATGGGGATCCCATGAGACACATATCTGTCTTGTCAACATCTTATTTATGTCACAAGCAAAATTTAAGTCCTTGGATTTAGTGGTTCTGATACTGTTCATTTTGTGGATGTGAAAAATGTCCATTAAAGCTGGATTTGAGAATGCCTTGTATACCAGGCATAGATTGCCTGTCAGTAACCTGTAAGAGACCAAGTATAGAGATAAAACACAATGTATTTATACCATGGATTACCCTGGTAAGGAAGCTTTGTGGCCTTTCCAACTGTTGCATACGTCTGCTCAAGTACATGCCGAAGAGGGCATTATACTCAATGATGGGTCTTACAAGGGCCAAATAAAGTGGCACTATAACTTCCTTGGACATAAATGCAATGTCCTTACTTGTAAGTTGGATGAGATATAATGTTTTTTTTACTGCCTTTGCACATGCTGGTCAAAGACCAGATTACTGTCCACCTATATTCCCAGATCACTAACTACAGAGTCATGTCTTAGGGTGTCTTATCTATGGAGTAATTAGCCCGGGTGGTAGGTTATGCAAAAGGCACTATAATGCATTTCTTGGCATTGAGTTTTCATCTGTGACTTTTTCACCAGTCATTTGTTTGTGATAGACCCTCTTGTAAGATATTTGTGACATGGGGGGAATCTATGATAGCTGTCAATTTGCAGTCATCTGTCAACTTGGCCAGCCAAAGGCCCTTGACATTAGCCTTTACCTACAAAAAGAAGATGACAATTAGGAGTGGTCCCAGCAAGGAGCCCTGAGGTACATTGCTGGTGAATGGTCTGTTAATAGAAGTGGTCTCATTAGTCCTGAGTTTTGGGTATTCCACAGTTATAGCAGGAATATGGCGTTCATAACCTGGCCACAGTTTTCTCTCTGGCTGCAGAACCTTTGCAGATAAGCACTGCTCATTAATTGTATAAAGGACTGTTAGATAATGGCATCTCTCAAATCCTGCTATGCCTCCCAACTAACCCGTCAAATGCCTTTTCATGGTCATGGCTAATTTTCATTAATGGTGAACCAGTAATGCATGTCTTGTATCATGCTACACATGTCTTTATAACATTAAGATTCATTTGTTTCCCCACCCAACCCCAACTTCTCAATGGTTCATATTGACCAAGCTTGGGATTAATGCAGCTATCCTTGGTGCTAATAAAGCCAACACACACACACTGGTCTACTTCTAAATTTCAAAGTTTCAAAACTTCAAATTTCTTACGGTAGAGACCATAACATCGAAATTTTGAAACTTCAAAATGTAAATAAAAAAATAATACAATTTTTATTTTTCATTTTTGCAGTGTGGCAAGCAACCCTACACCCCCACACCCCTTGCTAATTAAATATACCAACTCTGAGATTGCACTACAGTGAGGAAAACTATAAATATACCATTCCATGCTATGCAGCAATCTCCATTTAAATGGTTTGAAGTTTCAAAATTTCAATCTTATGGTCTCGACCATAAAAAATTAGATGTTTTGAAATTTCAAAATTTAGAAGTACACACACACACACACACACACACACACACACACACACACACACACACATATATTTCTGGTCAAGTATTGATATGTGCCTGTAAGACAATGATGACCCTGAGCTTTCACTCTCCGCGAATCTAGGATAACCATGATTTATAACACATCTTTCATCAACTCTACCATTTTGGTACAGATTTTTCTTAAGGTATTACCCACAATTTTAATGGTGGTTCAGCTTAAACTGCTTCTCCAAGACATCAGTCAGTTCTTATAATGCGACACTCTCACAGTGTATAACGCTTATTTAAAACATTCTCTTGCACAGCCTCACCTTCTTAGAGTTGAGCATAGTATTGTCTAAAATCAACGTCTGATCTGCTAAGTCAGTTTATGATTTGCAGTTATTCTTCTTATTTCACTTTTTTTTAATTTTGGGGAAGAACCTGCCCACTTCTGAATACCTTAATCACAATGTCAGGGACAGTTGTGCACTAGATACAGTTTCAAAATATTTCAATTGCAGTTCTCCTGGTAAATATGTATCATTCTTAACTCTTGTCATTTCATTAATAATCTCTTGATCAACCTGATTGCTTCGATCTTGTTAAAGAGGCAGCTGATCCTATCATGCATAATAAAATAATAATAATAACAATAATGTTTCTTGGTTTGTGAATACTGAGTTTTGGCAAAACCTACTAATCTCTGTGAGGTCCCACCAGACCTTACTGGTCGAATCATTTTCTCTCAGGATACTCAAGTAAAACCCTCCCTATGTCTGCAACCATCATTTGAATTTATTGTCAATTATGTAAATATTTGGAAATGTCCAAAGTATTATTGTGTCTCTTCTTCCCCTTTTCTTATCTTAACATCTTACTGTGTGGTCTGAGATGCTTATAGGTAATGCTTTTAATGCTTTATATTATGTTACCCAGAACTGGTATCCCTCCCCAGCAACATATCCTTATCGAGACACAAAATGTGATATTTCTTTTTTCAGCTGTCAGTGTGTTACAGAGTGATGACAGTACTGGTTTCCAGTGAAGCGACCGCTGCCCAATGTATCTTAGACAATAAATGCTGCCAGCATTTAATTTGTGGCAGTGCAAATGGTAACAGGATGACATTCTGAGACTTATCTAGTAACATCTATGTAACTTGGTAACAAGGTAACAGTCTGAGAGCTATGAACTACTAGCTACTAACACTTGTAGTTCGACTTCTGACAGGCCTTAGCATTTAACACGTAAGTGAACCTTTCCAAACTGCCGAAAAATATAGTTACCTGCTGGAAAAAATTGATGGCTGTTATATGAACACAAAATTGAAAAGAATAATACAAAACTATTTACAATAACAACAGAAATGAACTGTGTAACTGCAAAGTCTTTAACTTTTGTATTTGTAGTATGTTTTTTTTAAATCTACCAAGGTTTGAGCAATGTGCTCTATGAGAAAGTTCGGCTTAAGTCTGTTAGTTGGCAGAGGATTAAGGCTGTGAGCTGTTAATGAGACTACTGTGTGGCCTTGAGCAAGTCACTAAACCAGACAGTGCTGTTGTACATTTGGAAATTTTAAATAGGCAGGTTAAAGGTCTCCTGGACTGTATGCCTAGCAACTACATAGGAACCTACTGTTACAGCCCAGAATAGCCTGTCTAGTAACACTGGAACAGTAAGGTCATATGTGCCCTGTTATCAGTGCTTGATTGGGAATGCCAAAGTCATCCAATTACTACTTTGTGGACATGAAGATGGGGTGAAGGAGAACTTTGCTTTGCTTTTCTTTTCTAACTTTGCCCCCTTTTTCAAATTTTGCAACCTCTGAGTGGGAATATGTATTGACTGCAAGTGCTGCAACTTGCCTTGAAATTAGGCAGGGGATGCAGGAGGTTTGTCCTCCTGCAATCAACTTGCTTTTGTATGTTTTGCAACCTCAGGAGTATTACTGCTGTGAAAGTATGCCTTCCTGCAACTTTATACCTTTTAGTCTGGATTAATCAAATGTTAAATAATGACCCATGATTAATCATAGCGAGACCATACTCTATTTCTGGTATGAGATTTTAGTACCTGTCTGCCTCCCTAATCTACTGTACCTTGTACCTGTTCCTGTGCCACAGTCTTTATACAGTACTTCTATCCAGTTAATAGAAATTGTAGATAGCATGCATTTTGTAGATTTGGTAGCCTTTAAACAGTCCTATGGAGAACTAAGGGTGAATTCTATGCATTGAAGAATACAGTATTAAGTATTATTTCATGGTTACCTATTATATTCTCGAAAGCCGACAATGTCGAATCCGACATTGTCGACACGAGAATAGTGAAAGTGCAGAACACCGAACAGGTAAACGGAAATCTTTGTAAGGGGAGATTTCCATTTACTTCAATGTAGTGCAGTCTCAGAGTTGGTATATTTAAGTAGTGGGGGTGCAGGGGGGCTTGCCCCCCTGCCTACACCCTTTAGATTTTCTTTTTTTTTGTTTTAATTTATTTTTTCTGAACATTCGAAATTTTAATGGCTCGATCATTAAAGGTTGACCTTTAGTGATTCGAACCATTAAACTTTTGATGTTCTAATATAGACCCTTATTTCATAGCAAGGTAAATTACAACATATACCTATTTTTTCTGATTTAGCTTCTAGTGGTAAATGTTACAGCAGCTTACACTGGTATAACAGATCCTATTCCATTTACTAAATCTACTAGACCAACTAAAATAACAGTTGATCTGTTTCCGCACAAAGAGCATGTACAACTTAAAATATACTTTTGTATCAACAGACTATCATGTTTGTGTTTCTAAGCAACTCTGGCATTTGTACATATAGAGTGAGTTACTAAAAAACTTAGTCGCTCCAAGAGATCCTTTCTGACCATAAAAACCATAACTGATGTTGTACTCAGATTAGTTTCAGGCTTCAGATATTCAAGGGTGTTGAATGCAAATGCCTTACTCTGTAACCATGTCTTATTTATTTATTTTGTTTTGTTAACTGGTAGGCAGACTGGTCTTAAGACCTTTTTCAGCAATGATCTGGGCCAAATGGGAAGACAATATACATAAATTTGTACAAAAATATAATACCAGGAGATTGCACCGTCACTCTCGATTATAATATACAGTGAGGAAATTGCAAATTGTCCTTTCACAAATAATTGTAATATTAAGTTGACAGAATAGAAATATGTACAAATATGCCATAATGCTATAATAACTTGCATGTGACTAGATAATTAGGGCCTGTACAACTGGAGTGATGTGAGTAAGGATCTTATTGTACTCTCTACATATTGTAAAGTGACTTAATATGTTTTTCATAATGTATAAGTTAAAAATGTAATTATTTCCATTACTTAGAACAAGCTGTCAGTCAGTGCTTAAGCATGTGAGGACCAATATTCCCTTTCAAAAAGTCAAAAACAGAAATCATATTGGTGTTTTTTGAAGTCTTTACATCCCACAGCTCTACAAGGAGTCGCTGTCAGTGGTGCAAACTGAGAGTGAATTATTCTTTTTTCCATAAAAATATCACAATTCAGGCATTTTCAATGAAATGACAGTTTAATCAAAAGCTACTTTTATGAAACTGCCCCCCCCAAAAAAAAATAACACATGGAAGTAAGTGTTCCTTCCCATCCCAAGATCACCATGCTAATGGTAAAACTTTTTTTATCCCTGGAATGAACAAGGCTGTACTCTGCTTTTACTGAAGGCATGATAGTTAGAAAATTACACTGACATTTTGAAATGGTAAACTAACATTTCATTGCCTTATAAATGCTGCATAAAAATGTATAAACTTTAACGTTGTAAATGTATATTCTTGCACCAAAGATTTTTCTTTTTTTTTTAAATTGCACTTTTTACTGTGAGTCCTCATCATAGGAAAGAATATGGTAGAGTGTGTTTGTGGTGTTGAACAGAGGGGTATTTTAGAGTTACCTCCTAGTACTAAGTTCTTAACTCTGTGAACCATGTGCAGTTAATATTTCAACCGTGTTCCCAAACACTGGTTACTTTGCTGTCTCTGCTATTGTCTGTAGCTAGCTAAAATATGCAGGCGGTTTTAGCACTGTTGTACTAGAGTTTAGATTTCCTATTAAAGTTGTTTAATATGTTATTTGTACTATTCATTACAAGTTGTATCACTGTATTTGCAGCGACTTGGCCTTTGAATAAAACCCTGGTACGTTTACTTTCAATTTTGGTACTGAATGATATCAGAATGTTCCTGAAATGTGAGAGAAGAGCCTCAGTGTTCCCACATTAATAAAGAGATTTTGTGCCAACAGCAGTTGTTTCGATCACTAAATATGTTAAATGGAATACAGTGTGCTTTCTTTAACAAAACAGGTCATTTTCAGGAGGGCTATCAACAAAAAGTACACAACATACTGTTGTTGTTTCTTTGTGCACTTTACTGGCAGCGTGTCACTTCTTGCAAAGCTGTTGAACGTTCTTTGTCAGCCAATGCTGTTAAATAACAGCCATACATACAGTTGGGAATCACGGCTAGGAGGGTGGAAGTTAGTGTAAGCTCTTATGTTATGTCCTTGCTGGTACAGGTGACTTTGTCCTACATAAGGTAGTCAAGGTGGAACATCTGTTTCCTGTTTTGGGGCATAATGTCATACTTTACTTCCTCAAGGATGATATACCACCTCCTCCTTTTAAAATACTCTCTCTGATGTGAGTTTCCCAAATGGCAACAACCAGCTGCCCCGGCTCTGGGAAAAGTAACTTCATCACCGTGTCACAACAACCTTTTATTATGGTGACTCCTTTTGCATAGTTCTGTCTGTGTCTCTCAGTTGCCCTGTTATCTCTTCTTCATATATATTTTTGCAGCGAATGTAAAGTGCCCAACCAAGGAACTGCATATATGACCAGAATGCGGTTGTGAGAATCAACACCTTCAGCAAAACATTAATTTTTCAAATGTTGAAGTTATAACCCTGCCTAAACAAACTTCAGTGTAAAAGAAAACAGTGTCTGCTTGGTTTTCATTAAATTTTTGGTACCATGCAGACATCAGAAAGCAAACTGTATTACCACGAAAATCTGGTTGCGATAATACGTAAGTACCTAATAAAGAAATAACCAAATGAATACATTATATCAGACTATTGACAATGGAGCTTCTCTTGATTGCTCAAATTATTTCTCACCTGTTTCAATCTTTGTAAGCAAGCAGCAGCCCAGGAGGGTGTGAGATGTTGCTCAGAAACTAATCAACACCCTTGAATATCTGAAGCCTGAAACTAATCTGAGTACAACATCAGCACCTAGTTTTGATTTAATATCTTGTAGTTTCTTACCTTCAATTCCAATGTTGTCCTTAGAGTATGAAGTGCATTCCAGAAAGTAAGAAATCACAGTTTTTTTCTATTTTTTTTTCTTCTTTTAGTCAGAAAAAGTCACAGTATTCTAAATGTAAATATTGTTCTTTTTCATTATTCTTATACACCTTTCAAAACTCTAATACTACAGTAATTTAATTATTTGTGTTTTTTTCTGTACTGCAGGGCTTCAAGCATTATATTAATTTCAAATCACATATATCTGTATATGTTGAGGCAAATATACATAAAATGTACCCTTATGCGTATGTCCATTTACAGATGTGGCTGACCTAAGAGTAATGTCCAGTTAAATGAATTGCTCAGTATCACACAGTAGGAAGATGAGGACTGAGAGAGTCAAAGTCACAACATTAACCCTCTGCATTAAATGTGTGTATAAAACACAGAGGTTTAAAACACTAAATATTGAACTCAAAATATTATGTAGGGGGTGACTCTCCCTGCACCCCCTGGAACTTTTTTACCAACCTTGAGATTGCACTACTTTGGGGTAAGGGAACACTGCATAAACCTTCAAATACCAGTAAAAGGCATAAAAACAGAATGGTCAGTATTCTGAACATTCAATCAATTGAAAGACAGGAATTCATCTATCTATCTATCTATTTATCAATCCCTATCTCAATCTCTCTCTCATAGGTTCATAGGTTCATAGGTTTATACTAGGCTATCTGCCCCAAGGCATTTATAAGCCTAGCCCGAATTTTTGTGGCTTACGCCACCCCTTATATGAAAAAATACTGTACCCATTAGTTTGTTGTGCCTCTGTCCAGCAGTGACACAGAGATGATTCCCGGGGTAAACCTACGATCTCCCATCCACAGGTCAAGATTTCTCTTGAACAGAGCCAGCGAGGTGCTCTGCCTCACATGGACCGGGACACTATTCCACAGCATAGGGAGTCTCTGAGTGATAAATCTATCCCTCCAGCACGTCCTATTTATATCCGTGCTAAGGTTTAAGTCGCTTGCTCTAGTGGTTTTGGTGGATTTGGATTTTTTGAGGTGGAGCATGTCCATTAATTCCGGGTTGGACATGGCCTTGTATGTCAGGCACATGTCACCTCTGAGCAGACGGTATGCGACTGAATAGAGCTGGAGTTTCTTCAATCTGGCAGCATATGACAGATTTTGGAGTCCCTTTATCCTTTTGGTGAGAAACTTTTGGGGTCTCTCCAATTGCTGCAGATGTCGGCCGAGATACATCCCGAATGGGGCATTGTACTCGATCATTGGTCTGATAAGTGAAGAGTACAGGGGAACAATGACCTCACTAGATCTGGATGTGAATCCCTTCATGATCAGGTGGGCAATGTAGAAGGTCTTTCTAACCACTTTAGCAACGTGAGTGTCAAAAGAAAGGCCACTGTCAACCTGGGTCCCCAGGTCCCTGATAACCTCTTCTGTGCTTAGTGGATTGCCACCTATATGGTAGCTTGGGGTTACCTTGTTTTTCCCGAAGGGTATGACTATACATTTTTTGGCATTTAACTTCAGGCCATGGCTCTGGCACCAGCTATCTGTTTTCGTGAGTCCCTTCTGAAGGATATCCGTGTCTGATGCACTTTCCACTATGGCGCCCAGTTTGCAGTCATCTGCAAACTTTGTCAGCCAAAGACCTCCCATGTTGGCCTGTACTTCTGAGAAGTAGATGCCGAACATTAGGGGGCCAAGGACCGAGCCCTGTGGGACACCACTTGTGACCGGCTTGGAGTCTGACATAGCGCCAGCAACTCTAACCCTGTGGGTTCTGTCCTTAAGCCAGTTTGCAACCCATCTTGTGACATATGGGTTTACATTTAAGCTGGTAAGTTTTTTTACAATACCCGAGTGGGGTATTGTGTCGAAAGCCTTTGCAAGGTCAAGGTAGGCTGTATGGACTGCCTTTCCCTCATCAATGGCCTTGGTGACTGTTTCGAAGAAGTCGACCAAGTTCAAAAGGCATGATCTTCCCTTGACGAAGCCAAACTGGGTCGGGTCCAATGTCTGCAAGTCCCCTATATCTTTGTTTATGAGCTCCATTATGATCCTCTCCATAGCTTTGCAGACTAGACTTGTTAAGCTTATGGGGCGGTAAT